>NW_027110622.1:1516369-1541157 GCF_000696795.3 Halyomorpha halys
GGATGTTTAAAAAAGAATAAAGTTGAGAGAAAAAGGATCAAAATTGTTTTAAAGAAACTAAACCACTCTCAAACAAGTATATTAATAAAAAATAAATTTAATCTTTGTTTTTAAATGAATGATTTATCATACTATTATTTTTATCAATTTCTACATCTTGACTGTCCATCAAATTGCGGAAGTAACTTGTTTTTCTCCTTTAAGTTTGGTCATGGCGTTTTAATTAACCCTTCAAAGTATATTTGGAACCCATTTTTATCATGTGTAGAACTTTTTTTTTTTAATGTGGGAGCTCAGACATATGGCGTATTGCTTCTACTTTTACCTCCTGACAATAACTCAGAAAAAAAAAGTAACATCACCTGTTCTTCAAAAGTTCAACCTTCAGTTTTGATGGTCATTATATTACTCAAAACTATCTTTTCTAATCTTATTGTTCTATAGAAATAATATCATCTTATATAGTTGGGATAATAATTCAAGACTATTTCTTTCTGAACAAAATTAATCATTGCTTTCAAATATTTGTTTTATACTGCTTCTGTCTCTGTCTATGAACTCATGGTATAATTTCTAGGGTTTCTGTTTTTAAATGGCTTATTCCCACTATGTTGCTCTTTAACCTTCGTAATACTACGGTATGAAACAAACATGTAATACTGTGGGGGACCTTTTAGGATCCAATTGAATTTTTTACTTATTTTATTAATCCCATAACCAAAATTCCATTATGTTAGTAAATGGTAAAATGGATGTTAGAAGTAGATTTTAAAAATATTTAAAAACCTAATTCACCATTCTTGTTGTATGTTTGCTCCTGATTCTGAGTCTTCTGCTTCTTCCACGTCAATCTTATCTACAGCATGATTCTTATCCACAATGGTTTCTAAGTCATTCTTCATCCTTTCTTTTTAGACTGAGTGTTTAGAAATAAGATTGATGAGTCGTTCAATCTTATGGTTATGGCTGGTTCAACTTATATTTTACTTAGTCAGCAGAAACAAACGCCATTTTTGTAAGTACCCTCGTTTCGGTGAATATTTTCCTTTAAAAGGCAAATAAATAACAGAAGGACCCCTACCTATTTTTTATTTGGAAAAAAACTGGATTTTTTATTTGGAACTGGGTAATGTGGTGTCCCTGTAAATTTGATGAAAACTTGCTTATATAGTTCATGATAGTTTTGTACAAAAAAGACATGGAGTGACTTGAAAATTGGGGGATTATTTTCTTAAGTTTTCACCAGAAAAAGAGCTTGTGTGTCATTAGAGAACCCCACAGTATTACAAAGGTTAAATAAAAATTAGATGGTTGTATCAACAACCGAAGTATCAGATTAGGTGAGAAACAACTAACAACTTACCATCAAACACAATATACTAATTACCAACACAGAAGAAATTGATTTAATACTATAAGGGCATCATTACAGGTTTTAATAACGTATTTAATGAAAAAACATGTAAATATTTTAAGGCAATATTATAGAAAAATAAGTGAGATAAGTAAAACTATTGAAGGTAAACTTCCACTATAGCCTTTGTGTGGTAGACATTAACTCCCACCACGATTTTTATATGAACTGAATGTCATGCTGGAGATCAGAAGATGTAATTGTTGGAGAACAGAATTGAGCTACTTAAACATTTTGTTATTAGTTTGTAATAAAATAATTCAGTAATTATCTTTTCTTTATTTTAGTTTTTTTTTTTTTTAAAGTTGTACCAAAAGCAGTAGTTGGTTTTTTCTTTTAAGTTCAATCCTGCATCTGTTTTACATTCTGCCTAAGTTGTATTGATAAAACATATCACCAACTCTTGGCAAATTCTATTTTGTACCAGACAAAAACTTTGACAAAAGTCATTTTACTGTAAATAACAAACTTAAAAGCTCTATAATTAAGTAATCAGAAGCAATATTATCCAAATTATTTGCTTTGTAGCTAAACATAATTCACAATGCTGGTTCAAAATGAGTTTTGTTCTGGAGCTATTTTTTTTTGTACATTTAGATTGAGTGGTCATCACTAATAGCCTTTCCCCTGCTTAATACTTACAAGAATACACTTGTAATATTGATGGCTTACCACTAAAAGTTTCTCTTTTAGGAAAATTAATTTAAAAATTATAATTTTTCTAAAAGAGAGAATCTTTAATTGTATTTTTTGTAAAGTTAGTTTCCTTATACTTTGCATTACACTAAAGTAATGCCATCGACATAATGAATAGATATTCTGTCCTATGAAATCAGTTACTTAAAATTAAAAAGAGAATTATATTAGTTACCTGAATAGGGTGAAGAAATGTATAAAGGAAACGATGAAACCACACAACTGCCCATCCCAAGCAGTACATACAGCCATAAATAGAATACTGATAGAATGAGAAATAGATAGTAATAAAGCATCAACGTTTGATGGATAAATATGATACGCAAGCACTGTATACATAGGAATGGCCAAATGGAACGGTGATATATCCGGAACATACGGTGCTAATGCACATAAATCCATAGTTATTAGTGGTATGCCCAGACAGTAACACCATACCCATGCTATCTGAAAAGAAACAATGCAAAACAGAAATCATATAAAAAATATCATTTATATAATAATAGTTCATTAGTATAAATAACTAAATGATAATTTTAGAGTAATATAATATTTTTAAAGATTTAAACACATTAATAATGTATATTATAAAATGCCTCAGTGGGCAATAAGTAATAATGAATGTAAACTACTACATTCAAAATTAAAAAAAAAAAAAAAGTGAGATTAAAAATAAAAACATTTTAAAATCCTTCTATAGATGATATAATAAAATAAACAAATGGATTTATGTTTCAGTTGGAAATAATTAATTATTAGGAACATTTCAAATAAAAATATGGCCTTGAGGTACCATCATATTTGTTTATTTTATATTTATTGTAAACAATGAAGCTGATGTGTTTAACATATGTAGGGAATATCACCAGAGTCGCGGATAGAGAAAAGCCAAAAATTCTGCTAATATAGCCAATCCATTGAACAAAGAAGAGAAAGAGAAAAGACCAATGATGAAGTGATCAGATGCTGTAATGGGAGAGATGCTAACAATATCCTAGGAGTCAGGAACTGGATGGCATCGACAAACGACTGTGACTTTGGAAAAAGTAGTTGGAGGAGGTCAAGACCTGTAACCACGCTGTAGTGCCGCCATAAAAAAAAAACATAAATATATGTTCATTATATTATTTTATTTTTTTCCTTTTCAGATACTAATAAACTGTTTTTAAGCCAACTAGTAGTTTTATAAAAATAGATGTAGCAAATTTCACTAAGATCAAGCTAATAATTTCACAGTGAGGAATGGATATTCACCAATCAGATTCATTCTGCTTAGTACAATAAACTATTTTAATTACAAATATAAAATAAAAACGGTAATTAGAGTTTTTGGTTTAGAAATAAATTTCTGCTAGTAGAAAACGTTTTAGGCGAATAGTTACAACATTCTTAGTTATGAACAAAATTAAATTAAAAACAGGAATTTTTCATCCAATTTTTTTTTTTACTGGATAACATATTCCAGTTTTAATGAACTATGATTGTTATTTTTTAGTTGAGGAATAAATAATAATTATCAGGATCTTTAATGATGCTCTCCCACTAAATATAACTATCTCGTAACAGAATTAAGTTTAAATGAGGATTTAATGTGTTGCCCCAAGTTCTATGTAAAGTTTGTTCTTAACCATCTGAGTACAGATGAGAAGTAGTTTCATGGAAAAGATTCATTTAGAGATATTTTAAGGGATAGCCACTAGCCACTCCTGAGGAGACCAGAGTAACTTTTTCCTTGTCGAAATTTAGTAGACTTTTATTCAATCCTTTACTGATTCCTAAAAAAATTACAATTTCAAACTTCATCACCTAAAAAGTCCATTTTTTACTTCCCAGGATTCAATATCTTTCCTTATTAAGCTAATCTATATATTGTAGTAATACCAGCTATACATATTTTTTTTAATTCTTCCTTTCTAATTCATCCACAATTTCTTTTTGTTTAATCCTGTTTTAATTTGTTTTGTGTTATTCAAGGACACCAATTACTAAGTAGATAATTTATTAGGTTTACTCATAAATGTAGCAGACATTTTGAAAAATTTGATATTCATTATGGCTTACCTTCAGAAATATATTAATTGGACTTTGGATATTTCATTTCTTTGAATATGATTGCTATTGTGAGAATTAAGATTTAAAAAATGTGTGTTTAAACCAAATATATTATATCCAAATTAGCAGTTTTTTAAAATCCTAAATTAAATTTTAGTTAAAAATTACCTCATCTAACTCCTGTAGGGTTGCAGAGTCGATAACAGATGCAAGTGCGCCAACTGTGCTTGTTAAAAAATATAATTTAAAGGCTGCCCTCGCATATTTTAGTGCTCGAGATGTACTCCTCAATCCCATAGTAGAAGTAAGCGCCAATAATGAATTGGCAATAAATTTTGAAGAGTTCTGGGCCATTTGTCCATTATGTCAGTGTTATACTTAATTTTGCGAAATTCCCTTCCTACATTTCGAAGGAAAAAAGTGTATACGTAATTAATGAAATAAATGTTTTATAAATTCATTTTTATAGATGTTTAACACATGGTCATTGTTATCATATAATTTCAAACTTATTCTTAAAAAGTTGAGATTATGCTGTATTTGAACCGATATAATAAATACAACTAAGGCTATAATTAGGATTTTATTCACAATAAACGAAGCATCGGAAATGAGATGAAAATGAAATAGAAAATTTGAACAAGTAAACATATGTGGTTGCATATCAACGACAGCATGATTAATTAATAGTAATTAGTGTTAATCGGTTTTCTTCTTCCAATATGGGCACTTGGTGGCATGCTGATCGAAGGTCGTTCGTGCTAAATATCTTGTGTGCATCAATTTTCCTGATCAAATCATCAATATTAGGGAGTGGATATGCTTCAAGCAACGTAAATTTGTTCACTATCTGCAAGTACTCAATCATTATTCGGTTTTTGTGGTGCTCACTTTTAGTAACCAGTGCCGTGAGCCAACCGAGGAGTGTTGCTTTCCTCAATCACACCTCCAGCCTGAAGCTTAGACGTTTCATCTCGTATGATGTCACTGTTATATTGACCATGTAAGGTTCACCAGGCCGATCTGGTATTTAAAAAAAAATAAATGAAGGCTTGATCAGTCTGAGTGTATCGTCTGGACCTAGTAGAATTAGGTTTACAGTATGCTGATAAGTTGTTAAATAAGCGAGAAATCACAAGTAGAGGTGCATATGGAAAATGGAGGCTTGGAGCCAACAAAAGAGCGTGAAACATCTGAATGTTCCACGAGTATGTAATGGCCTATCAATACATCAGCACAAAGGCATTTTATGACAGATAATTTGTATAAAGGATAGCAATGTCCATTTAATTTGAGATTAATCAGAATATATCCTACAATTACAGTGGAGGCCATTGAGACCCTCCCGTTGCTAGGAGTTCGTGTAATCTTGGGTTTGAGTGTGAAATTGTGGTATACGAAGCTAGTTGAACTTCCAGTGTCTATCAAGGAGCGAGAGTGTTATTGATCCTTACTGCAATAATTGCTTGACTCGGTAGCTGCAAACTTTTATTGTTTACTGATCCAAAAACTTTGGTAGTGGCACTCCTTTTGCATGCTTTAGCATAGTGCCCTTTTATATCACATCTTCTGCAGTGCATTTAAGGCGGGAATGTATGTCGAGACCACAAAAGTAGCATTTGTTCCCTAATTTTCTGAACTTGGGGATGGCACGTAGAGTAGAGTCAGCTTCCTAAGCTGGAGGTGTATCCTGAGATGTAACACTACCGCTAGAGTAACTATTCAATGTAACCTTAAGTTTGTTTTGAGCTGCCTCCAAGGCGAGGGCTTGTTTGATGGCCTTTAAATCGCAATCCTTGCTGAGGATTTTCAAGCTTTGGGTATATTAGTCAATTGATTCACCTTGATGTAAAGTAAATAATTGTTTCCGAACCGACAAACTATGTCGAATGAAAATCTCACTGTTATTTATCTATATAGAACTGAGAGTGTCTATAATGTCAAATTATGGAGTACAGTCCCTGACGAGTTAATAGATGTCATATAATAGGAAATTAGTGTTTGCCTTAAACTTATCTTCATCACTAAGAGATCCCCTTGAAACATCTACGAAGTTTTTAAAGGTATTCAGATAGTGAATCCCATCCTTAGGTGAGTTACGTCTCCCATCAAAGCAACACAGTTTCTTAAATTTGTCCATTGTGATTTGATATTTGTGGTAAATAAAATTGTTGTACTTCAACCGATATAATAAATATAATTAAGGTCAGAATTAGACTTTTATTTACTATAAACAACACATCAGAAATGAGATGAAAGTGAAATAGAAAAATTGAACAAGTAAACATATGTGGTTAAATATCAACGACCACATGATTAATTAATGATAATTAGTGTTTCAGTTCATCATTAGGTGACAAATGGTATCTGCTGCAGTTACCATGTTTTACTTCCACTATGTCTGTTATGATAGTACCTACCGTCGTGGTTGTACTGTCATACTGGGCCTTGCGTGATAGTTGACAGTATATAAAGGGACGGTGAAGCTACTGTCACGTTAAAAAACGTTAATAAAATATCAAAAACTTTAAATCATACCTAATATCAGAGATCATGTCCATTAAGTGCCTGAAATATTGTAAAACATGGTACCTGCAAGTACCCTTCCTTTAACATTTATTCTTATATCCACAAAAAAAAAAAAGGAATCAGCTAGTAAAAGTTTTTTTTCAATACACTCAAAATAATTAGATTATATAACTGTGTGTTTTTTTGTTGGAGCTAAGTATCAAATATTATCATCGATACTTAACAATCGATTATTTTGTGTAAACTATTAACATTTACTGTCAGAGTCGGAAGTATTCTTACTCCTGATTTAAATAATTTTTTTAAAATATTGCTATTGTTTGCATGGAGTAATTTAATAAAACTATTAATAGTAATTGTTTACCTCAGCTTCCACAAAATGGCGGAAGTCAATTTTTTCGAGACGAGAGTGTACTGTCATTTAATAGAGTATCAATCCTTTTATAAAAATAATATATTTTTATAATATAAACTATATATAATTGGATTATGAATTATTCATAGTGATCAACCAACAACGTATGTCAAAAATATTAGTACAAGTTATTTTTATTGTATTAAATTGATGTTAAAACATTAATTGATACTTATTGGGGTTGCTTTTGACAATGAATTATACATTGAAGAGGCTGTGGAACTGAATCTAATTTTTGGCTCAATGAAGGATTTTTGTCCCACTCTCTGGTAACAACTGAATAATTAGAAATTAAAAGCATTATGTTTTCTTACTTGGTACTTCAGACACTTCTGCTGTTCTATACGATTAAAATCTCGGTAAGGGATTACTTTTTATATCAATACGTTTTTAAGGACCCACATCTTAATTATTCATATTGTATCTTACAGCTTGCCCTGCTGAAAAATATTATTTTCTCTCTTTTCAAGATATCAGGTATAGTTGATAGATTTACCTCTGAATATTTTTGGAAAAGTTTAAATATCATATGAGAGGATGAGAAGCCAATTGGTTCATGTGAAAATTTTGAACTATAAAACTTAAACTAAACTAAATATAAAATCCACAAATTTATGCTTTTGTATCAACAAAATCTTGAAATTATCGATAGTTATTAGTTAATTGTTAGATTATCGCTTGTACTTCTCATCTACTCATATATAAGCCATTTTGAGTACAATAATCTCTTAGAGCAATATTTTACCATAATTTTGTCTTTTGATTTAGGTTTTTGAATTATTAAATTTATAAAATTTTTGAGTTTTCAAAATTTTGAAAAAGGGGACCATGCAATTCCCTCATCGACAGCATATGAGGTGTATCTCAGACAAGAAAAATAAACAGGAGCTCTAATTAACACATTCCTATATCATAAATTCTTCTATTTCAGAATAATCACCTTGACCATAATCATGGGTAAAACCTTTTGTTGTTTATCCTACGATTAGAAGATACTATATAAAAATTTTTGAACAATTTTGTTGGTAAATCTTAATAATTAGAAAAATGTCATCACCTCTTTCACCACCATCATAATTATACTTTATATTAATTATATTTTTCTTTGATAGGAATTTTTTTTAATATAGGTCTTCTTTGTTATTAAGTCCATTCAATTTTTTATGCTAAAGGTGTTCAAAATTTGAGTGAAAGACAGAGGAGGTCGTAAAGGCCTGTTTATTAAAGTGCCTTACACTCTAGCACAATAGCGATCAAATGTGGCACACTACAAAAGCGATCAACAGGTCTATGGAATTGACTTCAGGATCCCCAGGTAAAGCTTTTGTCTGCTCAATAAATAAAAATCAATAATTGAAAAATTAAATGAACTTTTTTTTTAAATTGTAGAGGTAAAAAAAACTTCCAAATAGAATATAAACTATTCTATATTTTGCTTGTACAACGTTTCAGGACAATTATCCCATACTCATGCACCATTGCATACACCACATATTTGTAATTTTTTCAATTTCCATTTTGAAATCATGTCATCTATACATTTATAGTTAAGTTAACTATAAATGTAATGTATAAATGTTGTTTATATATGTATAAATGAATCTATACATATATAGTTGACCGTAAAATTTAAATATAAAAAGATGGTCATGGTTGCAGTAAAAAAATAGTTAATGACTATTTATTGTTCGACGTCTCGCCCTGCTTTTCAGGGCTGTTCAAAGCGAAAGGTAAACAGCAACGTTGGACAATAAATTGTTATGAACTATTTGTTCTTTTTTTGACCAGCAACCCTGACTATCCTTTTATATTTATAGTTAAGAAACAATTTTAAACTATAAGTGTATGGATGACATGATTTCAAAATGGAAATTGAGAAAATGACAAATATGTGGATGCGATGGTGCATGAGTATAAGATAGTTGTCCCAAAACGCTGTACAAGCAAAATATTGAATAGTTTATATTCTATTTGGAAGTTTTTCACCTCAACATTTTAAAAAAAATTAATATAATCAACTTCCTAAAAAGAAAATTCAGAACAAATGAACTTAACTTTAATGAGAAAAAACAGACATAGATAAGTATGTCTACTTGTGCATTAGTACCTTTGTAGGTATTAACAAAAGTATGAAATCAGGATGTTGTCTTACTACAAAGGAACAAATGAGTTTGCTAAGGGTTTTATTTATTTATTAAATGTTTACAAAAATCTCAAAATATAAAAATCCTATCAGTCTCTTATCCTTGAAATAATAAAAAATAATTTTAACATGGCTGAAAAAAACAAAAACAAATAACATTTCCGATAATTATTAATTGCACTAAATATAATTATAGTAACAAATTAAATATCAATTTGTTTGCATAAAAAATTCATCAGTATTATGATTGTTTGTAATAGTACCCACAAACATACTTTACTTGAAACCCATTAGTTCATGAAAATGACTTCAGACTGATATTGCTATACAATTATGATTGAACCAAGAAAATTAGTTATTACTGTAGGTTTCAGGTTTTTGATAATGCTGCTATATCTGAAGAAAATAAACCATCTGATGGTAAATATTTTTATTCTTGGTGAGATCAGCACTACTGTTTTTTCTTTTGTATCTATTCTTGTACTTTTTTTCACAAATACCTGTTTATTCCAATGAGTTGTTAATAGTTGACTGTAGAGAAATATGAGGAGAAGATGGTGGGGATGCTGTCAGTAAAAATACACAAATAAACTTCAGGCCTTCTCATGGTTACAGCGGCTTTGTCTAAAATTTATTCCAAATTTGAAAAGATATTAAACAAAGGAAAGTGATTACATATTTACAACTGAAAAGGATTAAAATTAAAATTTAATTTACTAATTAATTACACTTTTCATGTACTAACAGTTAGATCAATGAAATTTGATATATTTATTGTATTGATATATTGATGATAACTACTATCATATATCAAATGGTTTGTTTGAGAAACTGCTTATTCAACCAAGTCAAGACCGAGACATCACCAGTTAAACTAGAGATTTGTTCAATCCAAATTGTCAAAAAGGAAAAAATCCAATATTAATTTAATTCATATATTAGGCTAAACTTAAAATGCAATACAAAACATAATAAATGGATTATTTCCTTCAATATTGGAACATCTGTTGAATAGTTTGTTTTTTTTATTTTTGTATTTTATGAATTTCATAGATTTTACTTTTTACATGGATTACTTTGTAATAACCACGCTAGTTTTGGGAGAGTTTGAAGGAAGAGTACTGTAGAGTATTGAGAGACAGTACCACCAGTCTATGGTACTATCATTGGAATAGGTCCAATTCAAAATAAAATCAATAACACTTTTATTTTTGTTAGATGTGCTACTTTTAAAGAAAAGCAGCTATATATATGTTAATGTATAATGAAGTTAAATTTATTAGACAAATTTGAGATATTTGAACAAACATTTATAGTTTAATTTAAGTATATAAGAAAACATTCATTTATCAGTAATTACAAAAGTTGTTATTTTGTTTTGATTTATCAAAAATGGTGTTTTCTCAGCACTCCATTAATTTATATTTTTTTTTATTGTCAGTTTTCCCAAGAGACGGTTGATAGGGGTTCTATTGTACATAGAAACAACTTATTTAGTATATCAGTATCCAACTTTTTTACCTTTTCCTTAATATTCTAAAAGTTTCTAAGAAGATGGCTCAGTTATGAGCTCAAAAAACGTTATCTAAAGATTAGACAAAGCAGGAGACTCTTTAAACTAATTTTTTTTATAAATCACCACCTCAAAGAAATGAAAATGAAATTTAAACAACTTAACTATTATTTTCAAATTTATGAATTGAGATGTTAGGTTGTATAACATGGTAAATGAAACTTTTCATGAATTGTAGTTTTTGGCACCTTCGGTTTTTTTAAGACTGATTTTATAAATTGTAGAATGAATGTTTAGGGAATTTATTTTCTTAAGACAATAATGTTGATGTTGATGTTGAATTATGTTAAGTGACAACTGGTTGAAGTGTTGTATTCAACAAACAACTTAATATTATAAAAGTTTTCATTTTTGCAATTACCATGCTGTATGCCTCAATTATAGTCTTCAATCACAGCTGGTTATAATTTTTTCAGTCCCAATACAGTAAATGTTTTGGGAAAAAATATGATTTTTTGAGAGGGGGAGATGGAATTTCTTATGAGTTTAGACAATTAAAACATTAAGTTGTCTGTTGTCTTGTGTTGAATAATTACTAGACATTACATTTCTATAACAGATGTAAAGTTTCCTTTCGTTTTAAACTAAAAATTTCCACGTGGTATCAGTCTTAGAAGTACCAAACCTAAGAGTATTCATGATATAGCCATGAAAATAGGAAAAAAACTACAATAAGAAAATTATTTCACCTGGTAAAAATATAATTTTTTATTTACTATGATTATAAAATATTAACATATGAAATTTTGGGATTAAAAATAAAATGTAGTGGAGAAAATTTCTTTATTTATCTTTTTAAATGATGATTTCTGTTATATATTCAAAATCTACGGTGTTTTCAAGATAGCCATGGTATGTACAATATTACCGTAATCTGACAAGTATGTATATTAAGTTTCTGAAATTCCTATTACATGAATATAGGTTAAACAATTGAAGGAGTTGTTTGTAATTTCTTTCTATTAATATGTTGTTCAGATAAGAGGTCTTGAATGTTGATATCAATTCAATCTTTGTGTTCTTTCATCATCTACTTCATGCTCCAGATAGTGGAGGTATTGGTATTGGAATAGCATTGCTATTCTCAAACCTTAGTATAAAGCCATGGAAGGTGCCAAAGAGGTTGTGCAAATATAATAAATAAGATTTAGAAATGAAATAAATAAACAATTTTAACATATTGGCAAAAAATTGTAGTATCTTATGAAGATAGCAGGGTAATTTTAATATGTTTTTCAGTTTTTCTATGATAATAATAGTAATTTCGATACATTAAATATGCCATTGACTTATTTTTGTGCTTAAGTAGCAAGTATGTCCTGTTATTAGGGTTTACTTGATAGTTGGTATTACTATCAACTGTCTACGTATATGTAAGATCTAACTGCTACAAGCAGATGCCTTGACAGTGAAAGG
Source organism: Halyomorpha halys (assembly GCF_000696795.3). Classification (NCBI taxonomy): domain Eukaryota; kingdom Metazoa; phylum Arthropoda; class Insecta; order Hemiptera; family Pentatomidae; genus Halyomorpha; species Halyomorpha halys. Next base: position 1,528,608 of record NW_027110622.1, read on the forward strand.
TTACAATTTATAAACTCATAACACCAACCTTATATTTAATTTATAAACCTATGGATTAGCTATTTTTTCAGTTATGTTTGTTGTTAGTTGTATGCCAGTTTGAACTGTTAGGTTGACTGCCAGGGTATATACAAGCTCTGTCATACTTTACCACTTTTGTGATATTTCACTTATACAGATATCTGTCACATGGAAATTGGTCTTTAAGAGAAGTCAATTTGGACAGTATTCTGAATATGATTTATACCACTTCATTCTAAAAAGATAGTTGTAATCAGCCAGTTCATAATTAGTGAATATGTTTCTTTGTACATTCTTGAATGGTACAAAAAAATTATATTGTTTAAATATTCATGCTCTTTTGAAGAATATAAAACGACAAGAACGTGTCTACAAGAAGAAAATGCTACGGGAATATAAGAATCTACAGCAGGTAGAAGAGGGCTCCGAAAATTCTTGGGAATTCTTCCGGATAATCAGCAAAGACAGGATACCTTCCATCACACTCACAATAGAATGTAGAGCAAAGGATACCATGATAACTGACAAGTGGTAACTGAGGTAGCATATATTATCCAGAAGGGGGTGGTAGGGATATATAAAGGCTAAAAAACAGAGCTCCCCTTTCCCTCCCCTCCGGACATTGATAATGTCAAATCAGAGTAATGGCCCAGGTCTGATTGAGCTCCTGCAGAAGATGTATGATAATTGGATGAGCCTTTGTTCCAGTATATGAAGGATTTACAGCATCAGAAGAGGGATTTGAAAAAAATAGTCTTACTAAAACCCTTAAGATGAAATACATATGCACATAGTCCTCCCGTTTAGGACAGAACTAAGTGTGGTGGGAGCAGCACGGAATCACATGAGTTGCTGATTTTTCTATCTGAGGTCATATGTAAATTAACTAAATATCATTGACTGTGAGGTAGATGGAAGATTTATAATGGCTAATCAGTATACTACTTTTCCTTCCAAAAGAATCTACACAATAACATATTGTCATTCAGAAAACAGCAGCAATAAATAGAGAAAATTTGTGACCTATTTTGAAGCAGGGCAAGTCTCGAATAATTGGGATATTGTGCCACTTAATAATAAATATTTAAATTGTTGGTTAAGATTCATTTAAATATATCTTCTATTTTCATTAAAAAATTGTTGACGGGAATTATATATCATTATTGATTAATGAGTAAATTTCAATTCCATTGTCAATTTTTTTCCTAATATATTTGCTCAGTTAATGTGTGTTTTTTGGGGTAAACACTCCTCTTCTTGAGAATAGAAAATAAAAAAATTATAATAAAAGGAAGATGGTCAATCATCGATCTTCTATTAATGAATTAATAAATATTGCAGTAAACATAATTTCACTATATCCATTTATATTAAACTAAACAGTATATCAGTGGCCCAGAGCAACGACAACCAATTTCTAAATTCAGAAAAATCAATTTGAAAATCTGAAACTAAAGGATTTTAATTAAGAGAATGAATATATCTTTGCTCCAGGAGCATAATACCACAATTGTAAAATTTGAGCCCGCCAACACAATTGAGTCAATTTCACAAGATTTACAGTTTCATCATTATTCTTCTGGACCAGCGGTATGAAATATGATTTAGAAAAATCAATAGTTACTGCCATCTATCATAAATCTGTTTGTTTTTGGAGGTAAAAGTTAAATCTTTAGAAGAAAATATTACATAAAATCTAGAAACAACTTAAAATAGGCACTTATTTTTTTTCCAAGCTGCAGATATTATTTGATTACTTAGATTTTAAAAAACCATCCACTTGTTGCTACAATAATTATCAAGTAATTTTGTTGCATTCTGGTAGTTTAAAACTTATTAATATGTATATATAGTTGACCATAAAAATTTAAATATAAGAAAATGGTCAGGGTTGCGGTCAAAAAAAGAACAAATAGTTTATAACTATTTTAATGTCCGACGTTTCGCCCCACTTTGCAGGGCTTCATCAGGGCTAAAAAGATACAAAAAAAAATTGAGAATATTACAACAATAAGATACAATAAGGTAATTTAAGCAAGGAATTTTCCTTTTTTTTTTTCCTGTATTGTTTTTTGTTTTATGTACATCTTCTTTACTTTTTTAACTGTATATTTTACGTATTTTTTAAAAAATGTTTACTCTTACCATTGTTAGTTATTTTTTATTCTTATCATTGTTTATTCAAGTTTATTTTATATTGATACTATTTTATGTCTTCCTTCCTTCTATTTATATGTAATTTCTTATCACTTTATTTTTACATAATATTTATCCTAGCTTAAATTACCTTATTGTTGTAATATTCTCAGTTTTTGTTTGTATCTTTTTAGCCCTGATGAAGCCCTGCAAAGTGGGGCGAAACGTCAGACATTAAAATAGTTATAAACCATTTGTTCTTTTTTTGACCGCAACTCTGACCATCTTCTTATATTTAAAAGTTATTAACATCAAAACATTTGTTATGCTGTAATATTTTATTTGGAGCATATTTAAAACTAACAAATTTCTTTTGAGATTTTCAGAGGGGAGAAGTTATATCAATTCACAATGGCCAAGCAGGGGTCGAGATGGGCAATGCAAGCTGGGAGCTCTACTGCTTGGAACAGCAAGTCTCTCCGACCGGTGAGGTAAAGGATGATAGCCATGGGAACCTGGACTCTTTCTTTTCAGAACTGGAATCTGGTAAGAGGGTACCTAGAGCTGTCTTCGTGGATCTCGAGCCGACAGTTATTGGTAAAGAATAAAACTATATTGGGACATTTATCGGATATTTGTAAAACAAATAATTGCTATGGTGGGGTTCACACCAAAATGATACGATACATATTTTTGGTCAAAAGCTATGTATGATAATTAAAAACTTCTTTTTTGTTACATATAGTTTTGTTATAAAGTTTTTAGATTTTCTATAAATTTCCATTCAATGAAATTAATTTACTTTTGCATTTCTTTATTATCTTCTTTTTTTTTACTGAGTTTTTGTTATAATTGTGTCCGTTCAGCTTTCACTATTCAAGGTTCACCTCTACTGAGGACAATTAGTGATTATTTTTTTCTGTTGGACCTATTATATTCAGATAAATACAGACATTGTAATAAATTTTTCAAGTACTTACATATTAGACCTTACAAACTATATTTGTGTTGTAGTTGGTTATAATGTGACACTATAAACTTGGGTCATATTTATTTATATTTAGGTCCGACTCTAACTGAAAAGACCCAGTTAAAGCAATAATAATAGAGTGGGATACAACCCACAACAATAGAAATATAGTTTTGCAGGTCTAATATATAACTATCATTTATTACTTTTTTATTAGTATGAGACATTACTTAATGTTTCTGTCTATTTGCTAATTGAAAAGTGTAAAAAAAAGACACAAAAAAAATGTCTTGAATTGAAAAAGAGGGGCTCTCAATTACTACTATGAACCTACTGTACTATAAACTTATTACTTCTACATATATTTATTACTTAGTTCATATATTGATCGTTAGTACTATTTTGAATTTTAATAGAATATAGACGTGGACTACCTTTTCGAGTTTTTATGAAGGTTTATTTTTACTATATTTAAAATGTTGTTATATTTTTTATACTTTTGATTATAATTCTGTTTTCTGTTTGATGAAAAAAAAATTCTTGTTCAGGTAGGAAAGAAAATTTTTAAATTGAAGTAATGGAAAATATATACACATACATAAAGAATGATCAAGAGCTAGAAAAAAAATGAAAATATGCAAGGAAAACAAATCATGTTTAATTTTAGCATATAATTAAAAAAATATGATATTTTTTTATGCTCTGATTATTTATATTAATAGGTTTTAAAACCCAACGCAGTTGGGCAGCACACTATTTTTATTAAAGTGTTTTTCTCTCTTTTTAATGATATAACTTTATCAAAGCTATTTTTTATGATTACTTACACTACTACCTAATATTTAATTTCTAGACCAAATCCGGACTGGTAAGTTCAAGTCCTTATTCAGACCAGAGAACTTACTCACTGGTAATGAGGATGCCGCCAACAACTTTGCAAGAGGAAGATACACAGTGGGCCTTCCTACTGGAAAGAGAACCCTCAAGATCCTGAGAAAGTTGGCTGAAGCTTCAGATCAGCTTCAAGGCTTTTTCACATTTCACTCATATGGAGGCGGTACTGGTTCTGGCTTATCCACTCTTATCTCATCAGATCTGTCTTCAGACTATCCCAAGAAAAGTTTTCTTGAGATAGCAATCTTCCCATCACATAAGGTAATTGGTAATAGCTCTAGAAAATTTAGTTTTTTTTTTTGCTTGGATTCCTTCTGGTTACTATTATAGATAAAGTGTAAATTTTTATATAACTTAAAAACAAGAAGTTTTCTTTGAACTAGTTAATTTATCGTAGTTAATTTATTTATAGTTATTCCATCATAGTCCAGTTTTACAGAAATGTCTGTGCATTGCGTAAGTTGTGCCTCACAAGATGTTGCAGAAATTCTGCAGCTTAAAAATTTTCTTGTCAAGGTATGAGTTAAGAATAAGCACCAATTTAAGATGGGAGGTACAAAAGTATCAGAAGGCCTCAGACAATGTGTATTCCATAAGGTTAGGTTAACTAGACAGGAGGTGAATCAACAGTAAGAACAGATGTGTTGAAGAGTTATCCTACCAATCACATACAACTGGCAAGTTCCAAGGGTCCTAGGATCCCTGCAGAATGGTACCTAACCTCTTGGTTATGCGCCTACAGTCGAGTGAGCAGTGCAAGTTCTTAAGGTATATCCTTAGATTCTTGTGGAAAGAAAGAGAGGGCCGAGGAGTGTTTTCCCTCAGTTACGCTTACAGGTATCAAAGAAGGAAGAGAGAGCTAATGGAGATTTGAGGAATAACAACACCCTTTAAATTCCAAAATGGTCGTCAAGTTATCTGATTCACTCGTAGTGTGTTAATTTTCTATCCCCTTAAAAGTAGAGAAACAATGTCTGATTGAATATTGAAGTTAAATCTAGGATAGTGATATATTTGGGAGTGAAAAAGGCCATCGAGAGCTACTCCATGTTAGGAACAATAGGCCCACTTGCTGGACTTGTTCCCCCCACCAGTGCCAGTACTCCATGTAAGAGACCAACTATGAATCAGAGAGCTCTTATTTAGTCATTATTCATTGAAACAATACATTTTCAAAATTAGAATCATAAGGATTTTACAAGATCAAAGGTAAGGTGTTTACAAGAAATTATAGTAATTAACAAGATGATTACCTCTTGGACCCTTGTTTATGTCTTGCCCACTAGGTGGTACGAGTCTGTGATGGCAGTTCCTAGAAGATATAATTTACTTGTGGTCCAGTAGATAGTACCAGGCTGCTACAAGGTCATTACCAGTATCTAGCCAGTGACACAATGCTATAAAGATCTCATTTTAAAAACATTATTCATTATTGTGCAACATAATATATTTATGATAGCATTGATAGTATCCATACATTTTGTTCAGAAGTATGGAATTTAAAAAAAATTTCTTTGAGATAGCATAATTTAATCTCAGGTTAGATGCACTTGACTGTGGTTGCCCGACTGGAGAAACCTTAAATGAAATGGAAAATGAAAAATAGTTTATTATTCTGGGACTAGGTCCCTTTAGAACAATTACAAAGGTAATTTTAATTTTATAATAACTTTAATTGGCGATAAAACAGTGTGGCCATACTTAATTATAATTTATATACAGAGAGAGAAAAACTAGATTAATTAAAAAACTAACTAAATAAATAAAGAACAAAACAAAAAGTTAATAACAAAATATCTGTACTATTATAATAATGGATTAGATTAGTGATGCAAAAGATAATTAAAATAGAAGGGATTTAAATTAGGGAAGGGTAGGTACATGATGTATGTTAGGGACATATGAGGGAATGGAGTTCCAGAGATATGCAGCTCAGGTAAAAAAAAACGTATCAAACGCAGCAGTTCGGTGAGGTGGAGGGTAGATGTCAGATAAACAGGACCTGGTAGTACGGGTTTGGACATTACATCTCCTTTTTTTTCAGAAACTCAGCACTATCTTACTCAATAGTTTATTACTTGAATAAATAATATTTAATTTATATATTAATTATATATTAGGCCCAATAGTCTGGAATAGAAGTTACTGTAGTTGGGCAGTAGAATATTTGAAAAAAAATTTTTTTTTCAATTTTTAGATTCTAAAAATTTCGAAAGTAATAAAACCTCAAATTTTGACGGGAAGGAGAATAAATTTTTTTTCTTGTATGATACAGAAATAATTAAACCAAAAAACTGTTTAAAATATTGCTAAGATTTTATGATCATGTCCGGAAATGATGAAGATAGTATAAATTGTTCATTAAAAAATTATATTGGCAGACTAAAAAATAATAATATGATAATGATAAATAATAATAAAATAATTTTTGTAGAAAATGACTTGAAATAGGACATGTATCTTATAGGATATAAATGACACAAAGTGGTTTTTTTAGGCCTTATTTGTCCCCAATGCAAAGACAGTAAATAATATGAAATAAAAATCAGCTAAATATGATTTAAAATATATGAAAATTCATACAAAAATGAACAGAATAAATTAAAGAAAATAAAAATAAGATGTACAAAATATAAATAAATAAAAGCTACAAAAAGTTATTTGACAATTAATGAAATTGGAAATAATAACAAATAATAAAGTAGATAAAAAATATATATATAAAAAACAGTACACAATAAAAGACAGAAAATAAGGGAAAATAAAAATAAAATACAGATTGAAAAAATAGGACACCTACCTTTCTGATTAGAGGAAAGCACAAGAATGAAATAAAGGCGGATGCGAGGTACCAACAGGATAGAGGACCAGGGGGAATTGGCTCAAAATAAATAGTTTAATGACTTGTTGAGTTCTTGACTGCCCCTGAACCATCTTCCTTTTGTAATTTATTTTTTATGTTTCTTTTGTACAAACATCTGGAAAATTGAAGTTAAAGTTAGTCTCATCTCCATCTAAATTAATTTAAGTTATGACCTTCCAGTTATTTAACTGCTCCCTCCCAGGTTGTATAGTCCCCTCACATCATCAATTTCTTCACTTAGTTATAAATAATGATCATGATGAACTACCGGGGATTGTATTTCATTTCAAATTATCTAAAGCAACGATTCTAAAACTTATAGCCATGGTACTCTTCCTGGGCTAAAAAAATTGCGCCAAAATTCATTCTTTGGCCAAAATATTTCATGACACTCTTGTCAAAATAATAAAAATGAAAATGTCTGCTGAACTATCCCTAGAGCGGTTGAATATGTAGGAAAAGAAAAAAAAAAAACAGTGCAAAGTAAATGCTGGAATGCACTGCTATTTTCATTTTAATGTTTTTCTTTCTTTTTTTAGTGAATTGTTACAGTATAGTTTTCTTCATTCAATACATAGTCTATTATAAAATATGTGACATAGGTCTAGATTAAAAATTAAATTATTCACTAAAGTTTTTGTATAGATTATTTTTTGGATATAGCTTTCAACTGCAGTCGTGGAACCCTACAATGCTGTCCTCTCTACAAGAGAAACGCTAGATGATGCTGACTGCGTATTCCTGGCTGATAATGAAGCAATGTCAAATATCTGCAAATGGAAGCTCTCAGTGGATCATCCAATGTACTCTCACCTGAACCGCCTCATAGCTCAAACAGTCAGTGCCATCACAACTAGCCTCAGGTTTGAGGGAGATCTTAATGCTGATTTTGTCGACTTCCAGACTAACCTTGTACCATATCCGAGGATACACTTTCCCATTATGGGCCTTGCTCCCATTGTCAATTTGCGCAAATCCTTCCATGAGACCTTCTCAGTTCAGAACATCACAAGCCAATGCTTTGACGCTTCCAGCAGGCTGGCCATGTGTGATCTCCACAGTGGTCTATATATGGCTTGTTGTCTTCTTTACAGAGGAGATGTCGCTCCTAAAGATGTCAACAGTGCCATCAGATATTTAAAGGATACAAAATTGATAAACTTTGTTAGATGGTCGCCGACAGGATTCAAAGTTGGCATTAACTTCCAGAATCCTGTTTCTGCTCCAGAACTGGAACTAGCTACAGGTCCTAGGTCAGTAGTGTCCCTCTCGAACAACACAGCTGTCGGTGAGATGTGGCTTTCTTTGTTGAGGAAGCACCAACTAATGGCTGAAAAGAAGGCTTTCTTTCACTGGTACTTGAAGGAAGGTTTGGAAGAACGAGATTTCGAGGATGCCTCAACAACTGTAGAAACATTGGCTGCTGATTATGCAAGTATGGATATTGATAATGTTGCTTATTATTAAAAAAAATAAACTTTGGTGAACTATCTGATGATTATTTTTGTAATTCTTAGTGTGAGAGGGCTTCTTGTATTATATTTATTCATTCATCTAAAAATGGCTTTATTTATTTTCTTGCTATTAGCTCAATCAGGAACGGGATAGCTCAGTGACTGTAAGGCACATACTTCTTATTTCCCAAGCCTGAGTTTGAGTCCAGCTGTAGCAGATAATTGTTTATTCTGTTACGTTAGTCCTATATTGCCTTGGGGTCAGAGGGTGAACCCCCTGACCCTTCGAGGGTTACAGAAATACAGTTTAACTAATTATAATAAGGGGATACACTTAGCTGATCTTAATCTTTAAACTTAAATTAAATTATGTTGGTAACCAGTTGGATAACACCCCTTTTTTTACCTTGAATCAACTTGATAACTTAAGAAACTCATATTTAGTGAGTAGGCACTCGTTCAAAGGGAAAAGACATAAATGACACCTTCACATCTTGATTGGTTGAAGTAACATTCAACCAACGAATTATTACATGTGATTGGAAGAATGTAAAGAGACTAAAATATAAAAAAAGGATTTAAAAAAGTGGCTGTTTGACAAGACAACTCTCTTGTTTTGTAGATGTTGAACAATTTCCCTTCCTTGAGAATAACATCTTTTCTTAGGCGCCATTTCCAATGTTCTCTATTAAGTTGTAAGCTATACACTTGGGTATTTAGTCCTGTTAGCAGTTGAATCATTTATTTGATTTAGTATATTTTGATCAATATAAAATAAACTTGCTCATTAAGTGTTAATATTCAGAAAATTATTTCAGAAATTTAACATTTATACATTTTCTGACCAAAACTGATATTTATACATTATCCTTACAATAACCAAAAAGAACATATTCAAAACTTTTTTGTAACTTGATCTCACTTTGGAAACATGACATTTAATAACGTTTTGAAGATTCTCCTAAAATGAAATTTGCATTTGTATATTACCATAATATGATGAAATATGGAAATATTTGATGATATCACTGCCATTATTGGAAATATATTTTTGAAAGTAATAATTCATTAATTAAGTTTTTTAACACAAACTGGCTTTAAAATAATATATCCAGGGTTGGACTTACTTAGTTATACTGTTGTAAAATATAACAAAAAATACAAACCTCCAGTTTGTGGATTGGAATAATGACGTTCTTTTTCTACTCCATGGAAGAAGAATCTCCTTTTGGAATGCCCGATAGAAAATGTTTAGAAACCAACTTTCTAATCCGTATCAGCCATATTTTAACATTTTAATTGTGATTCCATCATTACCAGCTGCCTCATTGGCTTTGGCTTTGGCCATGACCATTTCCAAAGCAAATACAGGGTGAGATCATCCTATTCAACAGGTTGTCGCACCAGAGCTAATGATGGATAAATAATGAGCAAAATAAATGTAGTTCTGCTTAGTATATCCCATTAGTAATATAATTTTTATGGAAACTGAAAAACAAATTTTGATTTTCTTGAATATTATTCAATCATAATTTTACAACTTTTATTCATAACAGTACAAAAAAACTTGTTATGGTCATTTTTATTTCTTAGAAATTGGAATATTTCCTAAAGTACTTATATATTCCTGTAAAATATCAAATGGAATTCTTTTAACATTCTGATCTTCTAATACATTTAGATTTAAATTTATTTTTAAGGATCTTGAGGTTCCGTCAATAACAAACAATTATATTTTGGTAACGTTTCGATTTAGAGGGAGCTCAGTGGTAAGGTATTGTGCTACTAACTCTCAGAACCCGCCTTCAAATTCTGCTGTTTCTGTTTCACTGTAGCGAAAGTCTGCCCTGTGGATTTGGAAGCCCTCCTGGGCCTATCCAGCCTTATAAAGTGGGTACTCATAGTTAGGTAGAAATCTCGTGGCCGTGGATCTGAACAAATCACCTCCTTGAACAACTGTTGGTCTAGTAAGAGTACTTCCTTACAAAGTATTTCAGCATTTGGTGTAAAAGAAAATGTGATTTTTTTTAGATAACCTGAGTTATTTTCTAATGTCTTTGTGATTTTTTTTTAATCAAGAATATTCTCTCCAGCATTTATGTTATAGGATATTATACATTATTTAATTTTATGGTTTATCGAAATTTGTTAAATATTATTGTATTTTATTTACAATCTTTCTTTATTCTTTTTTTTCGTATATTGTATTAAATATTAAGTACTCACACAGAATGAACAACATAGCTAAAATGACATTTTTGTGGTGAAAGTGATGTTATCTTCGTAAAAGATTTTTAAATACTAATTTATTACATGATTAATTTTAGTTCTTACTTTTTACTTTTAGGTGAGACCTTTGTAAATGAACATTTATTGTTCTGCATCTCTCTTTCAATCTCTTCCCGTTCTCCATTTCCTAACATGATCATTTTATTTCAGCCCAAGGTCGTAGGAAACACTAATAGTAACAATTTTAGAATGTGTGTCTTTCTCTTTTAGTTCCTAAAAGTACTTAAACAAAAATTATTGTGGTTCTCAAATCTTTTTTATTTCATTTGGATTGGAATAAATTCAGTTTTAAGTTTTAAAAAAAGTTTCTAAGCAATTTTAGTAAAATTTATCAAATGGCAATGTTAATTAGATTGATTTTAGTGAACCTCATTTAGGGTTCTTGGCCAAAGTATGGTTTAAATTGATAGAGTTTGTATTAGTTGGGAAAATAATACATGCTAGATAGGGAAGAAAATAATAATGAAAACTACCTTTAAAATAAACTAAAAAATAATGATTTCTTTGTCAAGGAAAATAAAATGATATAAAAACTATATGAACAATTTTTTAAAAAAAATATATTTATTGAAATTTACAACTGTACATTATAATACATTCAGTAAATTTGATCTCAGTTATAATGGAGTGAGACAGGCGTGTAGAGAACTACCCATTGGTAGCACTCTAATCAAGTGTTTACATTAGCAGGTCTCGTGGCTTTCTTCTTTTTAGGCGCCTCAGAGGATTGCCAGGAATGGAAGAGGATGCAAGGTTAGAAACTAGTGGGTTTGGGTGGTTAGGGAGTTTATAATGGAAGGAATGATGTCTGGTTCAGACTGGATCGGTTACATAGGGAACATTAAGGTCTTTATGTATGATTTTATTAGTGACAAAGTAAGGAGCATTGAGGATTTTGGGTTGTAAGGATTGGATATGAGAGGACTTTGAAGGTTTAGTGGAGCCCCAAAGCTCAACTCCGTACGTCCAGATTGGCCTTATTACAGTCATGTAGATCAGTCTTTTGTATTCAGTTGGAAGTTTAGACCGTTTGTCCAGTAAATGCTGTAATAATCTAAATTGATGTGCAGTTTCCTGTCTTTTCAGTCTTATGTCGAGATTCCATGTTAGTCGTCTGTCCAGATGTAGTCCAAGATAGCGGATCTGTCTGACAGGGGTAAGAGCAACATTATTAAAGGAAACTGTCGGGCAATCGATAGGTTTACGACATTTAAACAATAAATTAAAAATTCAAGCTCAATTAAAATAAAAATCAATTCTATATAATAAAACAAAAATAGTGTACCAAGTAAGTTATTGAATTTTCAATACACAAAACATGAATCCAGCTGTTACTAAATCGATGTGGTAAGCTTGAAGATCCTAGAGATCAGGGTTCTTGCATGGTCCTCTGAGGTAATAGAACAGACAACCTTTTTGTATGTCTCATACAGAATGAGCGGCCTTCTCATGGAAGTGGCTTCTGTCTCCTAGTGCATTAGGAAATGCACTACAAAAAGACCAAACAGTAATAGGGAAAAGAAGAAGAAGTGATGTTATATAGCTCTCTGCTTAGCACTTAGGAAACCATCTTGAATTAAACTTTTCTTTAAAAAATGTCTATAACCCATTAATGGACAGTGTTAATTATTGACATTTGCAATAAAAGTGTGACAATACATTAAAGAAGTAAGGGGAAAGAGATGAATTGGTTATACTTAAAAAAGTTATAGGTTGAAGTAGGTTCGAAAAAATGTCTTGCTCACAATTCTAAGCTTCACCTAATGGGAAGGGACATAAAAGTTTTGGCTTAAAGTTGGGTTTAAGTTACATAAAATAATTCCTTTATTTTAAGAAGTAAGCTTAATAGCTAAGAAAACTATATTTTTATAATGAGGTGTAGATAGTTGACCGTAGATTAATGCTTGAAGAAGTTTGTCGGGG
>NW_027110622.1:1541372-1542218 GCF_000696795.3 Halyomorpha halys
ACTCAGGTCGAAACGTCGGCATAAAATAAATAAATATGGTTTGGTTTATTTATGTTGTTCTTTGCTGACCGCACCCCCCGACAAACTTCTTCAAGTATATTTTTATATGTTAAATACAAAAAAAAAAGACGCAATTTGTCAGATATTAATTAGAATTGAATAATACAAAATATTCACTTGTGGCCTTGATAGAATATAAGAAAAACTCCGCATATTTAATCTAATACATTTATGCATAATTGTATTATTTTTATAATAACGAATATCAACTAAATGTAGAAGTATGTAGGCTCAATGGTAAGGCACTATGAAACCAACTACAAAGACTTGGGTTCGAATCCGGCTGTAGCAGATAATTATTTTCTGTTTCACTGTAGCCGTGATTAGGTGTGAATCTAACTGAATTATCTCCTTACACGACCATTGGTCTAGTAACTTCCTTACAAAGTACTGCATCTCTGATCCTTCATGGGTTATAATGGTACATGTTTAATTTAATATTAACTAAATATAGCTAACATTGTATTCTGGTTAATTTTTCAAAGAGTTAACCCAATTTTTTCCTCATGGTAATCTTTTTGTGTTCTCAGTCCATATGACATGTCATGCACTGGACCTTTTATCCTCTGTCTGTTCATTTAGTGGATGATGGCAACAGATTTCTTGTCTCTGTAATCTTATGAACAGATATAATATTTTTATGCTGAAAAGACCCTGAAATATGCTATAAAACCTATAAATAAGCTTTGAAAAAATCAAATATAAGAAAATGAAACAACTAACAAAAAAAATATATAGGATGGTCATTTAATATTAAATAGTCAATATATATAACTTCATATTATA
>NW_027110622.1:1542488-1551190 GCF_000696795.3 Halyomorpha halys
AAATTCTTCCTTATTAAAAAACAATAGTTTATTTCATATCATCAGCAACGTTTCGGGAGATTTCCCCCATCTTCAGGCTGTTGTAACATAGTCATGCTGTAGCACAATTCGTAGATTTTGCAAGAATTTTGTATTAATATTATTCATATGGTCTTCATTCATAACCATATTGTTTTTCTAAATTTAATAATTCTTTATGCTGGAAGAGTCTTATGGAATTAAAAGGATTTATTGAATGACATAAATTCTTCCTTATTAAAAAAGCAATAGTTTATTTCATATCATCAGCAACGTTTCGGGAGATTTCCCCCATCTTCAGGCTGTTGTAACATAGTCATGCATAAAGGATTATTAAATTTAGAAAAACAATATGGTTATGAATGAAGACCATATGAATAATATTAATACAAAATTCTTGCAAAATCTACGAATTGTGCTACAGCATGACTATGTTACAACAGCCTGAAGATGGGGGAAATCTCCCGAAAAGTTGCTGATGATATGAAATAAACTATTGTTTTTTAATAAGGAAGAATTTATGTCATTCACTAAATCCTTTTAATAATAAATAAGATATGATATACATGAATGATATCCATGTGTCAGTCTCAAATTTGTATAAAAAAAAAAAAAGTCAATGGTTCACAAATTAATGTAACAATAGAAGAGTATTATATTTTTTTTATTCTTGTAGAGGAAGATAATCTTTGGTAAGTCAACTGCTGCTCACTAGATATATACTATCTTTATAATTCAAGTATTCCCCGGGTTTCATTGTCCCCGAATTAATTATAATTTGCTGGCGTACTTAAAATTGATATAAAATAAATTATGCTTGGTAAACACAGTGAAAATAAAATCTCCATTCTTGAAATAGTTATAAAACAATTGATTATATGTGGGTTTTGCAAAAAAGGTTTACAAAATGGATTAGCTGTTAGTATTTAAATTAATTGTGACTATTGATTGAAATGGGAAGTCCCATTCAAAATGCTTGAGGGGTCTTCCTTAAACACTATTCTTATCTGAAACTAAATGTATTGTAGTATAAGAATAAATATTCATTATAGAAAGGTTAAAAGTTAAAATTCAGAAGAGTTTGGAAAATTTAAAATATTTCGTTCTCGACATAGGTATCCATATAGGAAGTCCTCAGGTTATTTCATAATTATTTAGGTGGAATATATCTTACAAAAATTATTTATTGATGAAAATCACGATTTCATTTAACTATAAAATTGCTAATTTACTTTACTTGAACTTGCTGCTCTTGATAAGAAGAAGATTTAATTGTTATATTATAATATTGTTGATATTGTATATATAGTTGACCATCAAAATTTATATATAAGAAGATCGTCAGGGTTGCGGTCAAATAAAGAACTAATAGTTTATAACTATTTTAATGTATGATGTTTCATCCCACCTTGAAGGGCTTCATTAGGGCTAAAAAGATACAAAAAACAAACAAAAAAAAAACTGAGAATATTACAACAGTAAGATACAATAAGGTAATTTAAGGTAGGATAAATATTATGTAAAAATAAAGTGATTAGAAATTACATATAAATAAAAGGGATGGAAGACATAAAATAGTTTATTATCATTGTTTATTCAAGTTAAAATAAACTTGAATAAACAATGATAATAAAAAATAAGTAACAATGGTAAGAGTAAAAATTTTTAAAAAATACGTAAAATATACAATTAAAAAAGTACAGGAGATGTACATAAACCAAAAAGCAATACTTAAATGAATATTTAATATTATTATTATTATTATTATTTTTATTTAAATTTATTCTTTCAAGACTTTTGTTTAATCTCTACTTTTTTTTTTTACCGTATTGTTTTTTGTTTTATGTACGTCTCCTGTACTTTTTTAACTGTATATTTTACGTATTTTTTTAAAAATTTTTACTCTTACCATTGTTACTTATTTTTTATTATCATTGTTTATTCGAGTTTATTTTAACTTGAATAAACAATGATAATAAACTATTTTATGTCTTCCATCCCTTTTATTTATATGTAATTTCTTATCACTTTATTTTTACATAATATTTATCCTAGCTTAAATTACCTTATTGTTTTTTGTTGTAATATTCTCAGTTTTTTTGTATCTTTTTAGCCCTGATGAAGCCCTGCAAAAAGGGACGAAACGTCGGACATTAAAATAGTTATAAACTATTTGTTCTTTTTTTGAGCGCAACCCTGACCATCTTCTTATGTATTTTAACTTTAAAGTTCCTCCTCATCAAACGAGGCAGCATTTTACTTTTGCTTTATCTTCTCACAAACATAATTGTTTTAAGTTTTGCAGTTCATCAAGAATGACGTTAATGTTAACTCTTTACAAAATGATATCAATTTGTTTTGCTTGAGTTTATCTCAACTTAATAATAAATTAAAAAATGGAATATGTTCCAGGTGCGGTCAAATTAAACTCTTCTTCTTCTTTCTCTTCCTCCTTAGTGCCTTTCAACGTGGAGGTGCCTCTGTCCAAGAAAACAAAGCCTCTCGATCCCGAGCCAGCGCCCTCATGCCATCCCAAATTTTCCCTCCCACTCTGGAGATGTAGTCCTGCCATTGTATTCTGAGTCTCCCTCTTGGGCGTTTTCCAGTTGGTCTGGCCTCAAAATATTTTCTTGGACCCCTGTCTTCACTCATCTGACAGAGATGTCCAAACCATCCGAGTTGTCTCTTTTCAATGGTATCCTTTATGGAGATAGTTCCAACATCCTGTCTTATCCTCTCATTTCGTATGCCATCACTCCTAGCTCAGCTTGTCACTCTCCGTAGGTATCTCATTTCCATTGCAGTGACTCTGCTTAGATGTTTACCAAGTAGTACCCAGCTTTTACTTCCGTAAAGGAGGGTAGGTATGAAGATACATTCTTCTCTAGGTCCCTCTTCCCTAAAGCTGCAGAGGTGGTAGTATATTGCATTTGCCTTCTTTATCCTATTGGATATTTCTTGGTCTACCTTTCCATTCCTGCTGTTCACTGTTCCTAGGTAATGTACACGTCCACCATTTCTATTGGTTCACCTTTGCAAAGTATTTCAATGTTTTCCTGTTCCCAGCCTATATGCATTATTTTGTTTTTCCTGACATTGATGGTCATTCCCTTTCTTTCCAGCTCAGCTTCCAATTTAGTAACAGCTTGTTGAAGATTTTCTTTATTATCTGCTATAAGGACAAAGTCATCCGCAAATACCATTATCTGGGCCAGTATTGTCCTCATGTTCCATTTGCCAATAGTAGTGCGGGCTGTCCTCCTTTTGCACATTTTCAGGATTTCATCCATATGAATGATAAACAGGAGGGGGCTCAAACTATCTCCTTGCTCTATTCCTTTCTCAATTGCAAAGGTATTGGACTCTGGGTGCTATATTAAAATGTTGTATCTAATAATGAATTATTACTTTTTTTTCTTCTGGGGTAGTCTAGTTAGCTATCTTCATATTTCAAACATTTTATTTTTCATTAATGACTAAGACAATAGTGAACATCTATGATTTTAAAAGAATAAAACATGAGAAAATTTAAAATAGAAATGTATTAAAAAGCAACCATAAAACAAATAGTTTAAGCACATAAATATAAAAAAATATATTAAAGGAAAATAAACACCAGAATGAAAGAAAAAATACCTATGATGATAAATGTTTTATTTAAAAATGATATAACAACTCCAGCGATCTCTGTAGGCAGGAAATGACAGAGAGCAAGATAGCCATTTCTAGGTTCAGATATTTCATTATTTTCTACTTTAAAATTCACAAGATCATGTGCGAATAGACTTTCAAGAAGCTGTTCCCTGACAATGGGAAAAGGAGATGAGAGGAGAAATTCAAGGAGGAGACATGATGCCTTACCATCCAATATCAACTATGAATAAACCACCAGAGTTAAGTTCACTTCTACTTTTCTTTCCTCACTTCAACTCACTCTTATCTTCATCATCACTATCTCATATTCATTACTACAATAGACCCAACCAATCAAAATCTGTTAATCCAGCTTACTTACAAATGTTTTCTTTGACAATCCCCATTATCATTATCATTATTTTATGGGTACAACAGACTATGGAGGCCTAAGTCATCGCGCGATGTATTTACTAATATTAGGAGGTAATATTCCCAGTATTAGGAAATACATCGTGTGTTTCTTGACGTGATTTTATCGCAGAGTGGGTTCGTCACTCTCACGTCCATTTTTTGTGAGTGCCACCCATTGGCTAAGGGCCTCACATATGACCGGGGGGAGGTTGTCAGTGAGTTTTGCATTATTTTGTGCTTGAAAAAAGCCCGGATGCGACCGGGATTTGATCCGACTACCTGTGGATTGGTAGACTGGCTTATTTAAATTAAATTAAATTTATATTTATGTACATAGTTTTTTTTATGTATGTTTATATAACAGATGCTGAATATCACTTACATTGCATCAGGTTAATTTTTTTCAATATTCTTTTTCTTTGAATGAGTTAATTGTCAGCTTTTTCCTCATAGTAGTTTATTTATTTTTTAAATAAACTAGTTGACGGGAGAATGCAAATGAAGTAGACATTTCTCTTCTGTTCCTGAACGCAAGATATTTATCGATACATAATCGATAACATGTACTGTAGGTCGTTTCTTCCAGACGGAGCGTGTGAGTGTGACTCGGACACGTGCTGCGTGCACTATTATAGTTACATAACTTTGTAGAGGAATTACGTAACGGAGCATCTGCGTACGCCCTCACAACTCGCCAAAGGTCATATATGCATGCCGTGATCTTCAGTCTGTTCCTCTTGGGTCAATGGCAACAAGATCGGGTCTTTGGCAATCTTGAGGACAGAGGCTTGATTTTCATCCTCGAAAATCCTGAAATTTAAATTTTTAAATAAAATCCTTAATGGCCAGTTAACAGTTGATCATGGATTATGTATGAGGAGAAAATGGTTAGGACTGTGTTCAGTGAGGAACTCAAATAAGTAAAATTTTCTTATTACTGCCAACGTTTCGGCCAGAATTTCAGACAGGTCATAACATTGAGTCACTCATTCATATAATCTACAAAAGAATGTGGTTTTGAAATTATATTTAAAGACATGTTCCTTGGATGTTACTGCAGTTTTTTAGATAAAATCAATAAATGATAATAATGCAATGACAGTTGACAATTAACTCATCTTGATTCTGTTTCTAACAAGTTAGAAGATCAACAAGACTTTCATACCATTTCTACTTTACACTTACTTTAGTCATGTTTTAATAAATTACTTTAATCGAAACTTATAAGTAAACAATATCATGAAGTTTAGGAAGGAAAGGTTATAAAACAAGATGCTCAGAAAATCCACTAGGAGCTCTTATGCATTTAACATTAACATGGCTTTAAATAGGACTGCTCACAATCCTATACTTATAACATTTAACATGGTAAAACATTTTACATTTAACACATCATGAATCAGCAAAATTTAATGTGCATGTTATATATTAAAAACAGAGGAGCTCCTAGTGGATTTTCTGAAAAACTTGTTTTGTAACTTTGTAATCTTAAAGAGATAATAAAATCTTCAACAGCTTCGTTGCATTATCTTTGCTTCACCTCATTTGTTCCTTGATTCCTCTCCTAGTGTTTTTTCATTACTTTTTTATAATTTTTATCCATTCCTTTTAAGAGTTTTAAAAACCCCCATAATAAAAATAATACAAACGCAAACTACGAGCTACTAACCTATCAAAACGACAACAGATAAAATGATATGCAACTTAGCTGGTCTGATGCGTGACGTCATTCTTCATTTAGCAGACCTCTTAACAGGCTCTGAACCATGTAACATGTTATATTGTCTTAACAAGTAAAAGAATAACATATTTCTCCATTTAGCACACTTTAACATGTTAAATTAAGGATCATGAATGCTCCTGTTATCTGCTCTAGGCGTGGACCCCCAAAAGTACGGTGCCACCTTAGTATTTGATATTTCTGTTACATTATTATTCTAGCCCTGTTGAATAAAAAATTATAGAATTTAATTTTATACTGAACAAAGAATGAATATAATATTAATAACAAATAAATTTGTTTAAGTACTACAATTCTTCCATATAGTTTTCGTCGAATCAAAATTAATGCGTATTTTATTTCAAACTTCCTGAATGCAAAGAGGCATTGGACAGAAAATGGCCATGAACTGTGAAGCATTTTATCTTGATCTTTATTTTTTAGAAGTCTATTTTTAATGAAAAAGAAAAAAACAAAATTTCAGCAAAATATTCTGAAAGGAGAAAAGCCGATTTTTACGAATAACAAACACGATATATATATATAATCAGAGTAATATATATATTACACGAATTTAATATTTCATTATAATTATTAGCTTATTACTATTTATGGTTTTTTTTTCTTATTAATACTTTGTTAGTAATAATTATACACAATTAGTTACGTGTTATGCGAATGGCATTGGAGTTCTATTTTAAGCCTCAGCTGGGTGTAATTTTCCATGACATAACTGTTATCAACATCATTAAAGTTATTTTATGTCTAATTAATTAATATGATTAATTACGAAGAAATTATAATGCTTCGACACATGATAAACTTTCTTTATAATTCTTTTGTAATTACTAATTTTTAATGTAAACGTAGCAGTTTAAATTTTATACTAAGATTTGTAAGTACTTTGTGTTTGTGGATTCACTTAGATAAAAAAAGTTAATTATTTGATATACACACATAAAAAATCCAAGTTATCCACACAAAGTAAATTGGTGCTCTATAAAACAGTACTAGTTAGGAATGGGAGTAATAAAGGCAAGTGAAATATACCGTAAAAAACGTACCAACTTGGGGAAGATTATGAAAGCTGATATATATATGAAACATATATTTCTGTAAAAATCACTAATAAACGATTTGTAGTTGATGTCTAAACAGTTTTTTTTTTTCATCTTTCAGTTTATTTTTCACCTAAGTGTAGTGGATATTTTATAAGAAGTAAAGAAAAATAAATTGTACATATGGGTGTATGCCGAAGAAATACAATATTTATTGTTATTTTTATATTTAGGAAATAAAAAAAATATGTATCGGTTAAGAGGGGTATCCGTTGTGATGGGGTCTTTTTAAAGAGAAATTTCATATTAAAACCCACCTTGTGGCTTTTTGTGGTCGTATAAATTCCTTCTTGTCAAGCACTAAAAATATATAAATTTTGTTAGATGGAGTTTTCCGTATTTTTTCTCATAAATCATTTGTTAATGAAATGAATAATGAAACAAAACCAGTTAAATATAGACATTATTTTTTATATGTAACTAGCATTAGATTTAATGGTAATAATAATAATAATAATACAAATTGATAGATTGATGTATATTATTGTATTTAGTTAAAATTAGACATTTACGTATGCATTATTACTATGGCTCGGTAACATAAATTAAACAAATAAATGAAACAGAAATTTTCGTATTATTTTTTAAAAGCTATATCCATATTTTTTTTTTCTTTTTACAAAAAAACTTGAGGTTCTATATCTATTTAATAGTTATATAGAGAAACCATGTGTCCTGGGTACATGTTGTGAAATTTAAATTATTGAAAAAATTATAGATAAAACACAAATTCACAAAAATATTGGTTGGTCTCTCATTGCGTATGTAATTTTAATTTCTATCTTATTCAATTTTAGATTATTTCAGTGCTCTTAAATGTATAATACTTTTGGTAATAGTACAAAAGCCGGGAAGAAAAAAAGGCAGTTATCTCCCCCCAATTTTTGATTACTTTAATTACTAGTCAAAGATGATTCTGCCAAGTAGAGGTAGGGGAAATAAAAAATGGCGGCTTTTACAAAAACATTAATTATTCATTCGGAGCTCTATATCTTAAAAACTACCACCAACACTAGAAAATATAAAAGAACATCATTTAAAGAAGAGTAAATTCGCTGAAATATTAGCCCTAATAGAGCAATTTACGTTGAATAATTCTCGAGATATAGCCTTTCAAAAAGTAACATTTCATAAAAATGTACTGAAATATCAGTAGTCAGTGAATCTATTTTGAGAAATCTATATCTCTGGAACTATGTGACGTACAGATGTCTATTAGCGATCAAATTAAAGCTAATTTAATGTACTATAAAGTAGTTAATGACCTTCACCTTCATAGGAATAATAATTTTCATGATATTTGCTAAAATTAATTGATTTATAGTTGTTCGGACAATAAGTTTGATTTATGAAAAATTTTATTTCAGAAATCTGAAAACCAGGACTGTACGTTTTATACAGATGTTCACCATCACTCAAATTAATGCTAGTTCAATGTACTATAAAATAGTTAATAACGTTTATTTTTGTAGGAGTAGTAGTTTTTATGCTATTTGACAAAATAAACTCACAAAATTTTAATTTCTAGTTGTTCGTATACAATTTTATGACAGGGGTATTAGTTTTTATGATATTTACGTATGAATATAAATTTGGCAAATGAAAATTTGTCCGTACAACTATAAATCAATTTATTTCAGCAAATTTCATGAAAACTACTACTACGAAAATAAACCTCATTGTTGGTTTATTCTCAATATCGAGAACTAGTGAACGTAAATAGCTCTATTAGGTCTAATATTTTAGCAAATTTACTACATTAATTTAAATAACGTTCACTTAGATTTTCTAGTGTTCTT
>NW_027110623.1:0-1026 GCF_000696795.3 Halyomorpha halys
TGAGAAGCATTGAAAGGAACAGGCTCAAGTAAAATCGAAAGCATTCTTATGAAAATAATAAATAAAACTAAATCGATTGAATAAGAAATAACATGTTGAAGTTTACATAAAATAATAATAATAATTAAAAATTATTTAAAAAAAATATATAGACTTTATATATATACAACATATATATATATATATATGTAACAGCCTGGAGTACTCGATCTCTCTCTATTGCATTACTTAACATTAATATGTACACATGTTTGCTTTTTTGTTTTTTTAATTTTTATATTGCAAGTATGAACATAGTTGATATTCTCATCTCAAGAAACCGATTTATAGAAATGTTTAAAGCAACAGAAATATGAAAAACAAATTCGGTATTTATTTTTTTTTTTTTTAAGTCCATAACTAAATACGGTTCTACCTACCCACAAATTTATAATAACTCATGGCTCTATAAACTACACGAAATAGCACCAACTCGAACTCAAGAGAGATTTTTTTTAATCCCTAACAAAGGAATAAAATATAAGTACCATTACAAAGAAATTGATAATTTAAAAATACTAAGGATTAATTTCAAATTCAAGTATGGTGTGAAAGTTATATGATGCGCACACCGCACCAAATTATTTAATCTTCAAAAAATTTAATTTTGTTTCCTAAAATTGAATTTTTTTTTTTTTTAATTTCTATTAAACTTCAGTAGTGAACTATCAAGGATTTGGAAAAGGATACTTAAAATTTGGATTGGTAACTGCATTGTCGTTTGCCATTAATATTTACATCAGGACTCGTAATAATGTGTTCCTAAAAAAAAAAAATTAGCGAAAACAGGACATGGTAAAAAAATAACGTAATTACCATGACCTCCACTGTATATTACAACACCAGACCATGGCCCTGATTATTCACCATTATTCCTGAATTATTTATGATTATTATTTTATTATATTATTAAATTTTTATTTTTTATTATAGTTGTTTGGACCTCATCGCCGTATATACTATGATAGTCAGAGCAATTTGGACATA
>NW_027110623.1:5166-5744 GCF_000696795.3 Halyomorpha halys
CAAAAATGGCGGCGATCTCAACTGGTCTATTGTGTGACGTCATTCTCCATTTAACAGACCTAGTAACAGACTATCAACCATGTTATATGTTAATATCGTTTTAACATGGAAAAAGAAGGAAATATTTCTCCATTTAACATGTGTTTTTCCATTTAACACGCTTTAACATGTTAAACTAAAGATCATGAATACCCCTATTGTTTGCATTACAATTTAGTGCAATATTTTTTTCAGTGAGAATGCTTTCTAATGTCTATTTTCTTTTTTAGTTTAATAAACTAAAAAAAAATTGGAAGTTTGCATTGTATCAGAACTAATGAATATTTGTACTCACAGTATAATTATTTTTTTACCCTACATTTGGATTCATAAATTAACTCTAGTTTAAGATTCCCTATATTAAAATTCTATAGATTTAGTGTAAATACATTGTTTCAAATCATACTATTTTACCCCTGTCGAACAGATCCGCTACTTTGGACTACATTTGGACCAACGATTAATGTGGAATCCTCTTTACAACACTTACTAGACAAACGGTCTAAACTTCCAACACATTACAAAAGACTGATCTACAT
>NW_027110624.1:0-429 GCF_000696795.3 Halyomorpha halys
CTAAAGACGCTGATACTCTTTGGAATATGATTGACATCTGACATTTGTACGTGGAATAGTTTCTTAGATATATTTTCTCATAAATCAAACTTATTTTCTGAACATTTGTGGTATTTTAGCAAATATCATGGATGAAAACTGCTACTCCTACGAAGATAAACTTCAGGAACTATTTGATAGTACCTTAAACTAGCTTTAAATATAAGAAGATGGTCAGGGTTGCTGTCAAAAAAAGAACAAGTAGTTTATAACTATTTTAATGTCCGACGTTTCGCTCCACTTTGCAGGGCTGTTCAAAGCAAACGGTTGAACAGAGGTTCATAGCGAAAGGTTCTTCTGTTCAATTCTGGCCCTGATGAAGCGCTGTAAAGTGGGGCGAAACGTCGGACATTAAAAAATAGTTATAAACTACTTGTTCTTTTTTTGACC
>NW_027110624.1:1711-2805 GCF_000696795.3 Halyomorpha halys
TATGTAGTTACATCCATTAATCTTTTCACTGACTTTATTATTTTTTATTTTGTTTTGTAGCCTATTTTAGGATTTCTTGAGGTTTATACCCCAAAGTTTATAAATTAAATTTTTATGGTAAACATTTTACAGGAACATATTAAAAACTTTAGCTTAACTGAATTTAATCTAATTAAATCAGTAATGCTTATCACCTTATTTATGTAGTTACTTATAACTTTGTACTTCATATGGAAGGGATGACAAGAACAGTAATTTAAAATTATATGCAGATGTTTTCCTTATTGGTCCATTCTATTATTAAGCTATATTATTATATTATATTATTATCAGGGCCTTATCCTCTTTATGAATTTTCAAAAACTCAAACATTCTAGGATGGTTATAGTGCTTATTAATTAAATTTTCATAACCTTATTTTCAATCACTTTATTCTTATGAAGTTTCTCTGTATAATTTTCTATTTGTTTGTTTATTTAGTGCAATAGGTCTGTTCGTATTTTTCAATATGTATTTTCTATGATCAGTATTATTAAAATTTTCTTTTCATATTCATCTTTTTCTATTTTAACATAGCTAAAACTCTTCTCTGTTTAGTTATAAAGAAACTCATTTTCTAAATAGTATTATTTCTTAAGTTTTGCATAGTGTTTACCTAATTTAATTATGTTTTATTCTCATTCACCGTCCTAATCCCTATCCAGTATTACCCATCCCTACAATCCTCCCCAAAGATTGAAACAGCCGTGGTAAGATACCTATTGTAAACAATTATATTGGAGTTCTGGCAATGACTAGATTCTTCAGTCAAGTCCTGAGTATCTGAGGATAGCATCTTCACTCATCCCTCATTGGATTTTAATCCCAGTAACGTGGTTGAGAGAGAAGCACCAGGATCTCTTTCCTCCATAAATGGGTGGAAGAGCTTGGTTTGGAGTTCCTCAGTCTGAGTGTAAATATTGTAAATAAGAATTGTGTTCAAGATGTTATTTTAGTTCAACTTTAATTTTGTTTTTTATTTCGTCATTTTTTGTTTCTTCTATTTCTTATTTTGAAATGAAAAAATAACTTTATTCTGGGACATATGTCCCCTA
>NW_027110624.1:5777-6614 GCF_000696795.3 Halyomorpha halys
ACAATTATGTTTCATAGGTTAATTGACTCAGGTATATTTATGTCTAAGGCAGAATAGCTTGCTAATTTTTAATAACTTTGTTGTAGCTATATTATAAATAAGGTAGGACAATTTGTAATTTAGAATGTTTCAAAAATAATTTTTAATTATTAGACTGTAATTGAAATTATTAATTAATAGATATCCTTCAAATTAGCTCGAATGGCCAAAATGGAATTATAAGAGAATAAACATGTTGAGACTTAAAGGATATTTTTTATTGTGATAACAATCTGTTTATTTCATTTCACAAAGTATAAAGTACTATAAAAAATCTGTTTATTTTATTTTATTATGAATTATTGGTTTATTTTATTGCACAATGTGTATTTTATTATGGAGTTTACTTTATTTTACAATTTATACTTTACTATGAAGAATCTGTTTATTTTATTTCATAAAGTATAGTTTACTATTAAGTCTCTGTTTACTTTATTTCACAATTAATAGTTTACTAAGAAGAATCTGCTTAGTTTATTTCTTATAATATAGTTAACTATCAAGTGTCTGTTTACTTTATTTTACAATTTATAGTTTACTATGAAGAATCTGTTTATTTTATTTCATAAAGTATAGTTTACTATTAAGTCTCTGTTTAATTTATTTCACAATTAATAGTTTACTAAGAAGAATCTGCTTAGTTTATTTCTCATAATATAGTTAACTATCAAGTGTCTGTTTACTTTATTTCACAATTTATATTTTATTATGAAGTATCTATTTACTTTATTTCACAATTTATAGTTTACTATAAAGAATCTATTTAGTTTATTTCATAAAATATAGTTTACTATGAAG
>NW_027110625.1:0-1242 GCF_000696795.3 Halyomorpha halys
TATATACAAACAAAAGAATAGACAAGATGAACATAATCAGACTATCTGTATGAAAAATAAATAAATAAAATAACATAATGATAAAATAATATATAGAATATTTACACAATCGACCTGAGGATCTCTGAGCCCACTCTATCCCCCACGTGTGAGGGGTAGAGCAGAGCTCATAAGATCCCAGCGCATCCCTCTCGCTGCATCACTGGTAATGAGCCAGTGGAGGCTGAGCAAGTGCGCTAAAGCCGCAAACACTGAATCTGACCATTGCCAGAACTCCAATTGATCATTAATATACGGTCAACTATCTACACCTCATTATGAAAACTATGTATAATCACTAGTCACAATTGATGAGTCTGCCAAGTATAAGAAGATTACAAAATGGCGGCTACTTCAAAACGTAAACAAAAATTAATTTTTCATAGAGAGCTCCATATCGTTAAAACTACCCCTAACACTACAAAAACCTAAAAGAACACATTTAAAGTGGAGTAAATTTTCTAAAATATACTACTTTACGTTCAATAATACCGGAGACAAAGCAACATTTCATTAAATATATACTGAAAAATTATTAGTTAGTAAATTTATCGTGAGAAACCTTTATGTGTTTGAAAATGTTTAAAAAAAATTGTTTTTCATTCGGAGCTCTATATCTTCGAAACTACCAACATAAGAAAACTTAATAAAACATCATTTAGAGTAGAGTAAATTTGCTAAAATATGAGCCCTAATAGAGCTATTTATTTACCTTCAATAATTCCAAAGATATAGTTTTTTAAAAAGCAACATTTCATGAAATATATACCGAAAAATCGATAGTTAGTGAATTTATTGTAAGAAATCTTAATCTCAAGACGTACAGGGCCCCGTTTCTTAATAAAGTACAAACTAATACTATCAGTCTTGTAGATTTAACTTCATTCAATTACACTGACTTGTACAATAGTAACTTGTACTTTAGTTTTTTTTTTAATTCCTATAATATCACTAATAGTCATCCCTATCATAAAAAAAATAAGTATTAGTATTATTCTATCTTGAGCGAGATAGATAGATTTATTTATTGATAGATATTACAATCTGCCACACAGTTGTGGGCAATAGGTAATATTGATAAATGATCTCATACATACTAAAATAAAAAAATAATAATAAAATAAAATAAAAAAAACTCTCTTAAAATATATACAAACAAAAGAATAGACAAGATGAACATAATCAGACTATCTGTATGAAAAA
>NW_027110626.1:0-857 GCF_000696795.3 Halyomorpha halys
CATAATTTTATTAATGTTAATTTTATTCCTCTTTCTGTTTATATACATTATGAGATTTTATTATTATTTATTTTTATTTCAATTTATATTTTTTAATCATTATTATTTTTATTTATTTTTTTAATTTTGGTATCAATGTGATCAAATCACTATTATTTACAGCCCAAGGTAGTAATACTTATCAATAATAACTTCTAAAAGAAATAAGTTTATGAACAAATCTTTAATTTGCTTATCTGAGAACTGAAAAACTTTCTCATTTCTAATACTAATTTTGAATCCACATCATAAATATAAAAATGATTTGACCCCCGTTGGTATACAGAGTCGATGTGGCTCTATCCAACCTATCGAAGGCAATATATCCTTGGTATTTTCCGATTCCAAATTCTTAAAATCAAGAAACCTACCTATATCCTTGATCTCCTCACTCTTCGTTCTTTCATCCACTCATTAAACACCAGATCCCATCCGAATGATTTATATATGCCCTACTATAGAACCGCCTTCTTTAGCAAATCCTTCGTCATACGTGCAACCTCCTTCTGGAATTCTCTTCTAATCTTTTTTTTAAACAACACCTACTCCTCCACTTATTGTGTAACCAAACCTCCACATTATTGTAATCAAATAAATAGACATATATTGATTAACATTATAAACATTAGCTAAGCCAATATCCCTTACTTGCCAGATAAAAATCTTATGGTATGAACCATGTATTTATTCTTAGGGGACATAAGTCATAGAATAAAATTATTTTTCTTTTCATTTTATTATTTCATCCCTCAAGGTAGTATTCTCGGTCCCATCCTCTACACCGTCTATACAGCTGACATCCCAACAACTCCTAACAC
>NW_027110626.1:3788-4120 GCF_000696795.3 Halyomorpha halys
AGAGAAAAAGGATCAAAATTGTTTTAAAAAGAAATTAAAAAACAATTAATTTTCCATTCGGAGCTCTATATCTTTAAAACTACCAACACTAGAAAACCTTAGAAAACAAAATTTAAAGTAGAGTAAATTGGCTGAAATGTGAGCTCTAATAGAGATATTTTCATTCAAAAGTTTTCGAGATATAGCTTTTTAAAAAGCAACATTTCAATTGATTTGTTCAGTTGCAGGCCTACCTTTTACGCCATAACCCCTGATGAAGACCTGAAACTCAAGTCGAAACGTCGGCATAAAATAAATAAATATGGTTTTGTTTATTTATGTTGTTCTTTGCT
>NW_027110627.1:0-552 GCF_000696795.3 Halyomorpha halys
TTTTTTGTTTTGTTTTTAATATATATTCAAATACACCAACTTTTGGAAGTTCTCTTGTACAAATATTTTCTTATCACAGATACTAGTTACCCTCTGTTTCCATTGTTATACAGTTAAAAAAACAATTACTAAAATCGAAATGAATAATTTAGCTTACGAAATACATTTGTCGCACTATGTTCAAAGTAATTCTCTTATGTTGATACAATATCTTGTGGAAAGTACGGATCACACAAGATTGATATTATAACGTTGAACCTTTTCGGTGTTGGAATTTACTTTATAATATGATGACAAAAAAAAAATATTTTAGATTGATTATTTAAAAATAAATAAAATAACATAATGATAAAATAATATAGTCTCTAGTCACATTTACACTCTAATATACAATCGAAACTGAGATTTGATCGATAAAATGTTCTTTTTGAGACCTTGAAATAATATCATTTTTATCAAGTGTTACTATTCGTAAACACATAAGCAAAAAGATTGAGTCCAAGAGAGTTAAGGAAATAAAAATATTTAATATTGTTGGATAATTCGGTTTAA
>NW_027110627.1:3277-4471 GCF_000696795.3 Halyomorpha halys
TGTCCTCCTTGTGCGGATAAGGGATTAAGGCAGGTGTTCAAGCAGTTCAAACCGTAATTCATGGATTTTCGCCATGGCAAACGCTGAGGTGTGAGACGGTGCGTTGTCTTGGTGAAATAGAATTTTCTTTTTCTGCAAATGTGGCCGTTTTTCCGCAAATTTGTCTTCAGCTTGTCAAGTAATAATGTGTAGTATGCTTCTGTAATGATTTTTCTTTTTTTGAAGATAGCAGATCGAGTAAAATAACTCCATGACTATCCCGAAAAAAATCGCCATCACTTTCCCTGCCGAGAAAACTGATTTTGATTTTTTTGGAGCCGATCCCTCCTTTGCAGTCCACTATTTGGACTGTATTTTTGTTTCGGGCGTATAATGGTGTATCCAAGTTTCATCAACAGTAATTAATCGGCACTAAAACTCGGATTTGCTAATAGAGAGTTGGAAATGTTCATTCGAACACATTTTTGGTCTAATGTGAGGAAAACGCGGCACCCAAAGTGCGCACAGATTTCTCAATTCTAAATGTTGGTTTAATAAGTAACAAACACGTTCTTTTGACATGTTCATGACCTCTGCTATCTCTCTCACTTTAATTCGGCGGTCGTCTAGCATCAATTGGTGAACTTTGGCGATGTTTGGTTGCAGTTTTTGGACGTCCCGAACGTTCATCGTCTCCCAAGCTCTTATGTCCACCTTTAAATTCAGCTGTACAAAATTTCACTGTGGTAAATGATGGTGTATAGTCCCCATACACAGAATCCAACTCATATTTGATCTGCGTAGGCATAATGCCTTTCAAAAACAAATACTAAATACTCGATTTTGTCCATTTTCACAAAAACGCTCACATCAACTCACTCAAACGACTGTTACATAAACATTGCGCGTCCAAAATGGCTGAAACTTTAGTGGGCAACTGTGAACAGATAAACAACGAAATTCACTTGCTTTTATTTACGAGTTCTGCCATATTCACGTTGCGATCGGCTACTTTTCAGACTCCTGTATGTGTTGGTTTTTTTTGGTTGTAAATAATGAATTACGTAAACTCAAATCTGGTAGATCACTAGTTACTCTCATGAGAAAGTTATTAATAAGGTCGTAGATTAGAAGACAAATAAAATCTGTACTCAGATACTCTTTTAAAATAAAAAGGCTAACCTAAATACTACAGAAGACTCCTATAAATCAATA
>NW_027110627.1:6171-7618 GCF_000696795.3 Halyomorpha halys
CTTTGTAATATTGTATAAAGCGTTTTTTAACAAAATAGCAAAGTTATTGGGAAATATTTATGTTGAACTTGACAGAAGAGGTAGTAGTTTTTTTTTTTCTATCTCTTACAAAATTTGATTAGCTGGAATGCCATTTATTTGGACTACAGTATTTTGTGTTTCTTGATTCAGTTATCTTATTTGTTTTAGGTTAAATAAATTAATGAATTAATTTTTCTAAAAGAATAAAGAATTTTGTAATAAAATTAGTAAATATAATAAATTTTATTTACAAACTTGTTTTCATACTCGGGTTCCTTAAAAAGAAAGTAGGTGTTAAATAACGTGGAAGATAGGCTTGTAATTTACAATGAAAAACTTTTCTATATTCATTATAAACGAGGTTGTGATTAAACCTGGGAAAGATTTAACTAGTGCAATATCTTTATTAGAGGGATAGGTAGAGGAAGTAATTACGGTACTAATAATTTAATAATTCGTGTTCTCATTAAATTATTGAAATAAAGAATAAATTTTATTTACAAACTTGTTTTCATACTCGGGTTCCTTAAAAAGAAAGTAGGTGTTAAATAACGTGGAAGATAGGCTTGTAATTTACAATGAAAAAGTTTTCTAAGGTCATTATAAACGAGGTTGTGATTAAACCTGGGAAAGATTTTAACTAGTGCAATATCTTTATTAGAGGGATAGGTAGAGGAAGTAATTACGGTACTAATAATTTAATAATTCGTGTTCTCATCAAATTATTGAAATAAAGAATGTCAACTTTATATTCTTCAGAGGACAGGAAACTGCACGTAGATTCCGACTATTACAGCACTTACTAGACAAACTTTCAACTCATTACAAAAGACTGATCTACATAGCAATAATAAGGCCCATGGACATACGGAGTTGAGCTTTGGGGATCCACTAAACCTTCGAATTCCTCTCGTATTCAATCCTTACAATCCAAAATCCTTCGTAAAATCCTCAATGCGCCTTACTTTGTTACAAATTAAACCATCCATAAAGACCTAAATGTTCCTTATGTTACAAATCTAGCCCGAACACGATATCATTCCTTCCCTTATAAACTCCCTAACCACCCAAACTCACTAGTTTCTAACCTTGCTTCCTCTTCCATTCCTGGCAATCCTCCGGGGTGCCTGTAAAGAAGATGGCCTCGTGACCTTATATTGTAAAATGTTTTTAGAGTTCTACCAATGGGTAGTTTCCCTACATGCTGTATCATATGATCTTACTTAACATTTGCTTATTGTATTTTATATACAGTTGTAATTGTCAATAAATAAATAAAAAAATTGTTGACGCTAGGTTTTAACAGTGGCATGTCTATCTATCATTTAAGAGTGATGTCTTTTTAATTAGATTTTTATCTTTTAACAATAATATTAGGAAAATTTCCTTCTCAGTCAATCTAACATAACACTATTATCCTTTTTCT
>NW_027110627.1:10033-10681 GCF_000696795.3 Halyomorpha halys
ATTTTCTTTCTATTCACTATATGGCATTAACATGTATATACACTTTATTTTTCCCTAGGAAGCTGTTTACAACATATATATTGATACAATGAATGATAAATTGGTTGCTCGAAATTTTTGAATTGTAACTAATCCATTTTAGGTCAATTAAAGCTGATTTTTTTTAGTATATATATATTTTTTAATCTGCCATACTTTTGCAATGGAATTGTTAAAATTTTTTAATGAGAAACGTTATTGAAAATACTTTTTTGAAAACTTTTTGCCCGTGCGCTGCATTACTCACTTCCCTAAGGATGAGTCCCTCGGAATGACATGTAAATATACGCTTAGCTGAAGGGCACACACACCAACCGCATTTTTATGAACATCTGAGAAGATCCAGTTACCATATAGCCATTTTGGATCCCTTTTCCTAGTATATGCCTTTCTACAGATTCTACTTAAGATCTGTTTTTGATGCAATAATTTGATGATTTGTATTCATAAGCCAATTACTCTTGGAGCTATAACGGATTACAGAATCGAGGTGATTGTGGAATGTTTTAATTATTTATTTTAATCTCTAAAGCATCGCATTATATTTTATGGAATCTATATTATATCGGTTGCAGAGACCAGTGGTCTTCTATTATAGGATGGGATAAC
>NW_027110628.1:0-4738 GCF_000696795.3 Halyomorpha halys
AAGTGGCAGCAACTTTTTCACCAGAATCGACAGAAACTTTTTCACTAAAATCGACCTGCCGGAAATGACAGCAACTTTTTCGCTACAATTGACTTGCTGGAAATGACAGCAACTTTTCCACTAAATTCGACTTGCCAGAAGTGGCAGCAACTTTTTCACCAGAATCGACAGAAACTTTTTCACTAAAATCGACCTGCCGGAAATGACAGCAACTTTTTCGCTACAATTGACTTGCTGGAAATGACAGCAACTTTTCCACTAAATTCGACTTGCCAGAAGTGGCAGCAACTTTTTCACCAGAATCGACAGAAACTTTTTCACTAAAATCGACCTGCCGGAAATGACAGCAACTTTTTCGCTAAAATTGACTTGCCGGAAATGACAGCAACTTTTCCACTAAATTCGACTTGCCAGAAGTGGCACCAACTTTTTCACCAGAATCGACAGCAACTTTTTTACTGAAATCGACTTGCCGGAAGTGGCAGTAATAGGATCTATTTTTAACACGTTTTCGATTTTATCCAAAACGGCTCTAACGATTTTGATTGAACTCGGTTAATCGATGAGAAATTTGATGGTCTTTAATATAAGATAGGTTTTATTCTCATTGCGTCTGACTAATAGGACTTAAATGTCGAATTTTCAAAAATCTTCGTTAAGTACCTTTAATTTTGTTTATCTGAAAAACGGAAACAGTTCTCGTTGTTAGCAATAATATAAAATGTATACATACAAAATATTAAAAAGTTTTATGAATCACTAAAGGAGAAAAATGTAAAAATAAAATCATCCTATCCGAATGGGAAAAGCCGAGACCACCATTTTTTCTCGATATTTTAATTAGTTCTAAGTTTATTAATTATTTATGAATCATTAACAGATGATGACTGGGTTAAGAGCACCTGGAAACTGGCCACGGTTTAAATATGCATTCATTTATGAATGAGATCTCTGCTAATGATATGATTGCTCAGACCACGTCATGAACCTTTTAACTTAATGAATACAGTTTAACCTATACTTATATCATATATATGTTTGTTTTTTTAATCCGTAAATTATGGTATTGCTTCAGTTTGTTTTTAAATTGTATCTTTGATGTGAAACTTAAATTCTAAAAATCAAACAACTTTAAACTTAATTTAATTTACGTCATCATCTTCAACTTAGATTGTGATATTTCTTTTATCTTAAAAAGTTTACTTCCATGTTTTTTTCAGGTCTATTTAAGCCTTTATTGGAAATATGGAATCATTTCAAAAATGTTCTGATTTTTAAAACTAGTCATTTTAAATCAATCCAAAAAAGAAATTATTTTGCTGTATATGTTGTTTAGAATCTAAACAATAAGTTTTATTTTATTAAATCAATAGTCATTCATTAAAAGTTTGTTTAAATTCAAATCGGAAGAGTTCTAACAAATAAACAAAAATTCTTGTTGACTCATCAGAAAGATAATTAATGAGTTTGTAACTATTTATCAAACAGATGAAATCACTTATCCTAATGATTTTGGAATTTTAAAATAACCTATCTTTTATGTGTAATTTAAAGCCACTCCCATTTCCTTTCGGGTGTTTTTAGAAACAAAAAAAGCTTAGTTTTAACGATAGAATTTTTTTTTTGAGGCTATGGAAGGATCATTAATGGTAATGGCTATGCTGAGATTAATTCATCAATAAACAGATTTTTGGAGATTAAGGAATATAGCACGAAGTGTGGAAGCCATCTCCTTTACTTCCATTTATTCTGTGTAGATTGGTGGAAGTAAACAAGTCTTATATTTACAAATTGGTATAAATACTTAACAGATAAATTTACTTTTTTTTTTTTTTTTTTTTGTTGGAATCCTTTTTGACTGTCACCCCACCAATTTCTTAAATTGGATTGGAAAAACCCTTAATTTTATGACTCAAATTTTTTCAAACTGGACTCGTCTCGTTTCTTTTCTATCCGTTGACTTACCCCCACTTAAATCACCTTTTATTAAAGTTTTGAAACCAAACTATTAGTGCAATTCGCTCCCCCTCCGTAAAATTACGTATCAAACTATGGCGAATTTTTAAAAACTGTCTCTGAACTATTAATAATTTTATTTATTTGAAATTATGAGCTATCTCAAATTCTTATTAGTAATGAAAAATCGATAAATATAATCTATGAAAGGATTTGGTAATTAACTTAAGGAGATAAAATGAAATATATTTTTTCCTGGTTGGAAACACGTTTCCGGAAATAAGAGCAGTAATGAAGACGTATTATTTATTGTTGGAAAGGCAAAGATTTTTTTGTTTTCGGTTATATTTCTGCGCGTAATGTAGGTTAATATTAAAATAAAATACGTGATTCCAATATTCCTTCTAATTAATTTCTTTGCATTTTTCGAACTATTTTTTATTTATTGGAGCTAATTTACTAATGAAATGGTAGTGTATGTGAAAGGTGTATTAACAGGCACGGGTGGTGGGGTTTAAGAGTGTTATTTTTAACTGTTTATTCAGTTGCATTTCTTCTCAAGTGATGACTAGTGTTTGCGCCAGTGTTTCTCTGTGAACCACAGCAGTGATACACGTGGAGGGCCCGAAAGCGAGCATATTGAGGTCTCATTTTTTTGTTTTATTTATTCTTTTTTTTTTAATGATTTTAATAGCGCTGAAATTTCGTGTCTGAAGGCATTAAAGTTAAGCGACTCAAACTTTCGATAACAGTTTAGGTATGTTCCATATTTTTGTTCAACCTTACCCGTTCGGTTTGTACAATTGTGTTCTGGTTTCTGTTAATCAGGCGAATATTTTAGTTTTTTTTAGATGATTATTTGTTATAATCCCTTTCTTTTTTTAAAATAATTTTAAAGAAATGTGTCTTTAATCAGTTTTTAACTGAGTACACTACCGAAATTTAACTCGATTTAAGTATTAATTTGTAATTTTATAGCCTCGTGGGATTATATTATGTTCTGTTCTTGTGCATCTATTTTAAACTGAATTTTTCTCTTGGTTAAATCTTCATAATTTCACACAGCGCTCTATAATCTCAAGTCATTGATCCAAATAATCGTAATATAGAAAACGTCACTTTACTTAAATAACTTTTTAAATGGATTGATTACATATTTATGTAAAGTAGAATTTAAAGAAATGAGTTCGTTAAATACATATTTATCTTAAAATGACTGTCTTTACATTAGCATACTTTGAATATTCATTCTAATAATAAAAATAGGTTTGTACTTCAGTTTTTGTTACTTTCATTTAAGCACCGTATTATGTTTGAAACAATGTATAATTTGATAAAACTAAGTACAAAACATGTTATTTCAAACGGATTTAAATTCTCACTCATCGATTGAATCTGTCTCTATTCTATTTTTTTCTTTTATTCTACCGGATTATCAAGGTAATACTATTATGAATAAATTATCAAGGTAATACTATTATTACCGGTATACTATTATATTATATAATACTATTATATAATATAATATATAATACTACTATTATATAATAGTATACTATTATACTATTAATACTATTATTAGTAACGGATTATCAAGGTAATACTATTATGAATAAATTTACTCTTTTCAACTGCAATAATATTGTTAAGGGCAGGCTTGTGAATTTTAATCAGAGTGGGGCAAATATTAGTTTTAAATAAAATGTCATGGATACAATTGATAGTTACTAATGCCTATATTATTAATGTAATTCTATTCATGACAATTTAGTTATAGTTTTATTTATAACTAATTTTTGCCCAGTTCTGGTTTAATTTGATGACATTTAGTTTATTTTTGATGGTACTTTTGAATTAAAAAATACTAATGAATAGGATGTTTGACTTGAATATGTATAAATTGTCAATTTATATAATTAACTTGAGAAATCTATTGAATGTAAAAAATCTATTAATAACACTTATTAACTAAAATGCCGTATTTGCTCAATACAGATTTACCTCGAAATATGTCGACCCACCAATTTGAAAATAGTTTTCTGAGGAAAAATGTGGGTACAGTTAAGCATTTGCTTGAGGCACCTCAGCCTTGGGGATCGCTGATCTATAAAAATATCATAAAGATATTTTTTCGAAGCTTTGAAATTCGAATTCACCTTTTTGTTCCTACTTTGTTTTATCTAATTAATATTCTCAATATTTAATACTGAGTGCTATTTACGTCTGTTATTATTTTGTTTCAGTTTCCTATCCAACACTAAAAACTAGTTTTAACACTCACATTAACACAATAAGTAAGCATTAGAGGCCTTTAGGCAATAGGTTGGTCCAATTAAGATTTCTTTCACCTGTTCCTCGAGGATTTTGTTACAATTGCTACAGCTTTTCAAATACCTCATACCATCATTGAGAGAATAATTATTTCTTTAAACATATCAGGTCTAAAGGGACCCCTGGATGCCGAACAGAATAATATGAATCTTGTGCAGTGTCTGTTTGGATTCGTAATTAACAGAAAGCTTGTTTGGTCTTTATTTGGACATCTTACGGCAGAACAAAGCGAAGAAACGCATTACATTAACAAAACACTAGCTGCTTTCTCTCCACTTTCTAATTACAGCATGCTCTTCAAATTATGAATGATCAGATCTTTGAATCTACTATAATTCCGACTGTCCTTGTAGAGATCCCTTATCGAAAGATTGAAAATTTTCACGGTCTCTAATTTTTTTTTTTTCTGTTGAGTTAACAAATAATTTAAACAAAGTAAAAGATTATATTA
>NW_027110629.1:0-2941 GCF_000696795.3 Halyomorpha halys
CATTGTTTCTGGAACCTCTCCAGGAACAGATAGAATAATAGAGCTCCAAATAGTGTATTACCAGTCTTTATATACCCATATAAACTGAATTACACTCTATAAACTGTATTATAACTTTTAGAATAAATTTTATTTTTTTAAAAAAAAGGTGTTTTCTTATTTTCGTTATTTAAAATTAATCTACACTATTTAAAACCGGGTTTATACTCCAAGAGCCTAACAGGAGAAAAAATGCTGTTATTTCAACCTAATTTTTTATTACTCTTTTGAAACTCTTATACTTCTTTTATTCTCATTATTATATTTATTCGAACTCCTTAACCATCCTAACCCATTAATTATTAATCTTTCATCCTTAACAATCCCAGATAATCCCCAGAGGCGTCTGAAAAGAAGATGGCCACGGGACCTTCTAATTTAAATTAATGTTTGAAGTACAATCGATGGGTGGTTCCTTCCCAAGATTTTCAAGTGTATATGAAACATACTACATATTTACCTATTGTATTATTTTGTACAGTTGTAAATTACATTAAATAAATAATTTATAAAAAAAACTCTTTTGAAAACCATATTTCGGGAACTATTGAACGAAAAGTGCTTATATTTTAGAAAATTTACTCTTTTTTAAAGAAGGTGCTATGAATTTTTTCAAGTGTTGTGTAGGTAGTTTTAAGAATATGGAGTGTCCAATGGAAATGAGCGAAACTTTAATCACTTAAGTAGTTAAAATTGAGTTACTTTCTAACAGATAATAACGCTATTTATACTCTTGATAGAACTCAACAATTTTTTTTTTTTTTTTAACAGTAGCCATTATTTATTCCCTCTCACCATGGTCTGGCAGTCATAAATTTTAATGATTTTCATTACAATGATAAAACATCAGTGAGAAATAACTTATTTTTTTCTCTTCTTGGACTATACCATTATACATACCTGTACAGCCATGAGATTTGATTCGTTGTTTGTAAATTATATTTTGACGATAGTCATATTACTTTATTCCCAAAATAGCAATAAAGTATCTATTCAATATTAGATGATTTTAAGTAAAGTACCGATACATACATCCATACTTTCATTCATATATTTTTTCTTTGGCTAATGAATTCACCAGAAATTACCGTTCAAGGATAGCACAGGAATTTTCTCGATATAAATCGGACTTTTTCCACATTTTTATAATGCCTGATAATTAATAATTACTGTTGATGTAATAGATCTTGAATTTTATCCACTAAGATGTTCCCAACGAATTAATATCCGCACGGTCGGGTGATGTTATAAAGAATGACGGCAACTGGTTTTTGTTATGTTGTTATTGTGTTAATAATTCTTTCTTTTGTGGCTCAGAAAGTTTTAATTTTTTTTAATTGTTCACATGACAACTTTTTGGAAGAATCTCGCTATACTTCGCGCAAGTGCATATCGAATTACCTTTACTAGAATATTCATGTCACATTCGATTATTGGAATATGCAAATAATTTTGGTTTTTATAACAATTACATTATTTCTAATTGCCCATGTCACATCTTTAAAATTATAAGTGTTATAAAATAAATTAATGATTAAAATAGTATCATAACAACTTCATAAAATTTTTGGTTTTAAATTGATTACTTACTTACATAACTTTTTTTTATACCTTAAATTTAAAAACCCTTTTATAAAAACAATCTCATCTTTTTCAATTATATTTATCACTTAAAACAGAACCTACCTTCATGAGATTAGGACTCTGTTACCACCATATCATGTAAAAAATAACTCTTTTATCATTAATTTACATTTAATATAATTTAATTAACATTCAATTTTAATTATTTTGCTTATAACAATTTTTTTTTTTAAATCCATAATAAGTATATTCTTATTACATGTGTATTCTTTTATTATACATATACCCCCCTCTTTATTTTATTTTTTCACATATTTACTCACCTATACATGCTCTTATAAGTGTATATATATTATATTTGAACATTTATCTATTTACCAACATTTTGTATATAATATTTACATATTTATTTTGCTCAAAATTTCAGAATAATGGTGATTTAGTCCCCTAGAATCTGATTTGAAATTTACCGTATAATTTATATTTTCTTGTCAAGATGGAGTCCTAAGTATCGAATCTGTTCAACAGGCATTAGTGGTGTATTTAAAAAGGATACTGTAGGACAGGAGGGCAGAGGTTTACGACGGAGAGTAAAGATGATCTGGTGGGATTTGTCAGGATTTATTTTGGTTCTCCAGTTTTTACACTATTCTTCAATAGATGTTATGTGTGCCTGTAGTGTTTGTGATGCATTAGTTGGGTCGTTGTTTACAGAAAGTATAGTATGTGTCATCAGCGTATGTTGTTAGGACTGTGTTAAGGTGGGTTGGGATGTCAGCTGTATAAACCGTATAAAGAATGGAACCTAAGATACTACCTTGAGGAACACCACCGGACTGAGAAAAGAGAGATGAGTAGGCTAGGTTATGATTTACTTTAAAGGTTCGATCAGTGAGGTAGGAGCGGATTATAAGGTAATATGTTGGGGGTAGGAATTGACGAAGTTTATAGAGGAGACCTGGATGCCAGACTCGATCAAAAGCTTGTTCAACATCCAGGAAGACTCCCGGGCAGTACATACCGCGCTCCAATGTGGAAGATATGACATCAACCATTTCAAAAGAGAAATTTTTTTTTTCAAATGACGAAAAATCAATATTCTGTGAGCCTGTTTTGGCGAATATCGTTTGCTTATGTATAGTAGCGTCAAACTTCATTGGTCATCAACACCATTTATACCAGGTCATTCAAAAAGTCCTGTCGTTTTTTTGGGGGAAATTATAAATAAATAAATATTTTCAAATAATCACCTTTATTCATCAAAATATCCACCGTTACAGTCGGTAACCTTCTCCCAACGAGATGGTAAAGCCCAAAT
>NW_027110629.1:5131-5781 GCF_000696795.3 Halyomorpha halys
TTATTGTATACAAAAAAGATGAAAAATAAAAAAAAATGTTCAAATCCTTAAATAGTACAAGTATATAAATGGAATAAATATGCAATAATAAAAATGTGAATAGAGATGTAAATATATTAAAAAATAAAAAAGGGGGGGTATATGTATACTTATGTATAGAAATATACATAAAATAGGAATAAATTAATTATAGATTTTAAATATATTAAGAAATGTTTGTGTTGTAAGCAGAATAATTAGTAATAAATGATTATTAAATTATATTGAAAATGTAAATTAATGTTTTAAGAAAAATTATGTTATATGATAAGGTGATAACAGAGTCCTAACCTGTTGAAGGTAGGTTCTATTTAAGGTTTGCAAATGTAAATGAAAGAAAGAAGAGAAGTGATTAGTAAAAGTTTTAAATTTAATAAAGAATTTATGTAAGTAGGAATCTAATGTTTAAAAAACAAAGATTTTATAACGTTATTATGATGTTATTGTAATGATTAATTTATTTAGAGATGAAACAAAGGCATTTTTTAAGTTTTTTAAAAAAGAAAATGACAACATAATAAAGGTAAGGCCAAGGAAATCAGTATGTAAGTGAAGGAAATATTGAAATTGTTATATAAAAATAATATTAAAAAAAACGTTTGTAGATATCC
>NW_027110630.1:0-11653 GCF_000696795.3 Halyomorpha halys
TTAAAAAAATTAAAATTTGTATAAATAAATATCATAAGATTTATTAATAGTTATAGTATGAATAATATTTTTTTCCTTTATAAATATCTAATTTATTTTTCAGCATTTCACAGATTCTTTTAGAATTTCAAATTTTATGCTATAACATATAAAGGTTATGTGATGGTGAAGTAATTCTCCCATGTCTAGCTGCACCCTTAAAATAACTCTTAATTATAATACAGAAATGTGAACACAGCAATGGGACTATGCATTGATTTGGGTAGATGTGTTATAAATAATATGTAATGTTCCTGAAGATGGATAAAACGCCTCAATATGTTAAATGTCAATTGAAATTAATAAAGGAAGAAATCTTATTCACAATATAACTATACATCTAATACATAATCTTCCAACCTAAGGAAAACAATATGATTTGATGAAAATCCCAGTTCAAATAATTAACCAATACACATTGTATACAAAATACCGCAACTACCGCTCTAATAACGTCCCCAACAGATAGTTACGCAAATCTATTTACATCATCATTCTTCGAATACTCCTAAAAATGACACTATAATAAAATATTTTCTTAGGAATCACTGGCAGTAATCTTTAAAAGTCAAAAGCCAATGGCAATTGATAAAGATTTTTTTTTTTATGAAACTCTTCATGCATCCGGTGCCGTCATCTAATGGACCGGCCAACTTTTATGATGTGATGTAAAAATAAGTGGACCATAAATAACTTAGCACCTAGCTCCAGGATCGTATCCCATGCCCCAAAGAGAATTTCATCGGGCGACGGTCATGTTTGTCGTTTTAGTTACAATCGATTATTTGTATCTTGTATACAACTGGTTCATTTACCTACAGTTCTAG
This sequence comes from Halyomorpha halys, assembly GCF_000696795.3. Lineage (NCBI taxonomy): Eukaryota > Metazoa > Arthropoda > Insecta > Hemiptera > Pentatomidae > Halyomorpha > Halyomorpha halys. The sequence goes on from NW_027110630.1 coordinate 867, forward strand.
CTACAATAAGTGATGATTAAACTTCATATTTTACTGCATAGTGTCTATATTACTAGTACAATTAGTTAATTAGAACTATTTGAACAAAGCTAAACAGTTAAAAACTATATTAAGATCTTTGCATTATATTGTATTTTTTTAATTGTTCAAAGAAGATCAATATCACACAACTAAGAAGTAGAAAAACGACATAAATGCCAACTTACCAACCTGTTGGTTTAAATAAAAAATAAGTGATCCTAAAAAATGTGTATATATAGAATTTGGATATCTTTATCGTAAACCATTTATAAAAACAATAAATATTTAAGCAAATATGATTAAAATTCAAAGTAAATTTATCATTCATGTGGTTGTAAATGGTATTTTTGTGAATACCATTAAAATACATGTCTATACATGGATGTTATAATATATATATATATATATATTTATCCTATATACCTGCCAAGTGCGAAGAAAAAATGGTGACCCAAATGAATTCGACAAGCTGTGGAAACCTGAAAAAGGTTGTTCCTAAGATTTTGAATCATTTATCTGAAGTCTCGTGTTTCTTCCTTAATTACTCTCCTTGGATAACTAGGGAATTTTCTCCTTCAAGAATTAGCATCAGTGGTTCCCATATCATTTCAAAAGTTCATTCATCTGGTCATGATATTCTGCTACACAAACCAGCCAATGTACATATTTTTTTTATTATTAGTGTATAGCTTTTTGTCACGCTGTTAGTGTGTTTTATTAAAATCCGTTTTCTCCTATATTAATCCAAATTTAAATGAAATGACAGGTGCTAAGATAAATTACAGAGTGGAAGATAATAAAGTGTTTAAAATAAAATAAAGGGGTTGTGGATGTTTTATATGATAAAAAAAATTAAAATCTGTACCGCTACAACCCATGGGGTCCATGGAAGGTCAGGGGTTTAGTACTTTGTAAAGAAGTACTGTTACTAGGCCAAAGATTGTGCAAGGAGGTGATTTGGTTAGAATCACGCTCGACCGCCAGATTTTTACCCAACTAAGGGTACCTAATTTAAGAGGCTGGATGGACCCCAGGAGGGCTCCAGAACCCACAGGAGTTAACTCAGGGCTACAATGTAACAGAAAACAATTTCTGCTCAGCCGGATTGGAACTCGGGTAGCTAGAGTCAGTAGCCACTCGCTTTACCCCGCGCGCTCCCTTTTAGATGGAAAAGTAAGTGAGTGAATTTTTTAGTTTAGATAAATATGACACAGCTAAAACATTTTATCTTACAATTGGAGACAGTCGAGGAATACATCACAAAAAGGTTCATGAAGTTCCACTCCCAGTTACCGACGGTTAAAGGAGCAGTGACCTACAACTTGGGAAACCCAACAACCCGAAGACTGAAGCCGAGGCTACTGAAGGACATGTTATAAATTCTATATTTATCAGTTCTGTTATTGTTATTCTAAAATTTTGATATTACTTTGATGTTTTTTCTCTTCATATTTTTCTTGAATTAACTTTTTTTCCATTAGCAATCAATTATGTGTTATGTTGAATCCATAAATGTCATTGTTTCTGTGATTTACTTTTATTTTTTACTAAGAATTATTATTTTTATCAGTTTATTTTATCTTAATTTATTTTTATTTTATAACGTTGTTTGTAGTTAGGGGTGTTTTTGTGTGAGACTATGTAACCACCTCCCCTCATAATCAATTGTTAAAAAAAAAATGTACCTCTTACATAAAACATGTAAGGCCACCAGATCTGGTAAAGTAAAAAAAATAATTTTATCAAGACATGAAAAGTTGAAAATGAAACCTTTGAAAGAAGATTATTGTACATGAGAATCAAGGATGTTCCAAAACTTTTTAATTTTGATCAAATATTCAACCAATTCCGATTGGTGTACTTTACTGGCGTTAGTTAATAAGTCATCTTATTCTAATTGAAAAATTATAAAATTGATCAGATTGTTCCATAGCCACATGGTAATCATTCCAACAGCTTGCTATTCGAAGTCAATATGCAATACATAATGTATGTAAGTCAAGATAATATAAATCAATATAATAAGTAGAACTAGTGGTTTACGACCACATTACTGAGAGGAATTATTACTTTATAGTATTAATTCGATCCATGATTTAATGTTCTTTAATATGTGTCATTATAATGTTTTTAATAATAATCACCATTAAGGACTTGTAGGTGAAACTCAAAAATTAAAATATTTTTAAACGAAAATTTGCAATTCATTACTTGATCAAATTAATTAGCCGTATAGTAACCGTTTCAGAACCACCAGAGACGTGTCTCCATTTCAAGTTTGGATTCATATCTAGTATTATACCTCAGTTTAAGACGAAATTTGAAAATAATTTTTGTATTTTGGTTAACGACATATTACTTGACTAAATTAATATTTATAGTTCTCGTTCAATGAGGAATTTATACTTATAACATAACTGTTTTGCTGCGACGCACCGTTTATGAGTTATTGACGAAAAAAAAAGAACGACCTAATTCATTACATTATTAAATTAATTAATAAATTGTGAAGTATTTTAGAGCCACAAAAAATGTGTTTAAAACTAATTTTAAAAATTATTGGCAGACGCATGTTCTATGAGATGGATTTCTTGCATCAGGATAAAAATAAAAAAAATACCTACTGAAAAAAAAAACATTATCAGCGAGACTATTGTGGTCGAGAGTGTTAAAGAGTCATCTTAGCATCCTCATGAACCTCGACCTTCCCACTCTTGCTAGAATAGGTTGGTAAACTATAGTTAATATAGTGTGGTTGGTAACAACCCATAGTTCCTGCACTAGTTGGAATACATAAGGACGTTAAACTAATCAATTTGCAGTAATCAAAATGGTAGCTTCTTCGGGAGTGTATTAACCTTAATAAAAATCTCAGATAACACACGTAAAGAAGTTATTACTAAGTTTTCTAGGTTTATCCTTATAAATAATACGTATACTCTAACTTCCAGAGACTCTATTAGCACTGCTCTAGAATAGATAGATTTGTTTCCAAATATATACATATATTTTATTTTTAAATTCCTACATTTCTTTAAAAATCTACGATTTGGCCTAGCTAGTTAATTCTTTTCGGTGTACGTTTGGTAAGAACTGGTTGTTCGATTAGAGCATATCTAGGACATAACCGAAATTGGACGAGGGCAGTGGAGGGGGCTATCTAGCAAGTTTCTAGCCCAAATAGAAAGGAGCCTTTAAAAAATTGTGACATGGAATAAGAAAGAGATTTGGCAACTGGTCCTTAAAATAGGTTAACGCTTCCAAGCCACTTTAATTATGACCTTTTTCGAGTTTTCTTTGACAGTACGACCCACATATCTAACGCACACGGAACAGCCCACTTTGTATTAATTATATACGCACGCTGCTATTTTCGATGTAGTTATCATATTTCTTTATACATATTTTGTTTTTTGTTTCTTTTAAATATTGGTAGTACTTGAAGAATAATTTCATTATCATTATTATAGTAGTACCCATCAATCTAATGAGATGTGAATAATTCTTCCATAATAAATATCTTTTATTTTACGTTAATTTCTCCATTACACACTTCGGGACCACATCCCATCATCAGGCACTTTACTATTAACAATAAAAAATTTTGTGTTATATATACTACACAACAATAATTCAACAACATAAATTTAATTTAAGTAACTACCTTAAAATTGTTATTTTCCATGATTTCAAATTTTATAAATTAATCTAATCTCCTTATTTAGTCTAATACATAAAAGTCACAAAAATCATTATTGCTTTCTATTAACATTTAAAATGCTAATTGCATATCTAAAATAAGGAGAAACTATTCAAACATTATTTTTTTACATTCATCCTAATTAAGGTTATCCTGGTAATATTGATAACTAATAGATCACCTTCACGATAAATATTTTATATCTCTTATAAATATACAAAGATGATTAAAATCTATATTAAAATTTTTTTTTATAAATAAAGTGACAATACATCATTCATATAATACTATTTTGCATCATATATATATATATATATATATATATATAATATTAATAAATAATATTATTATGGAATATTTACTTCAACTGTTCGAGTCAAATGAACATAAATTAATAGTTTCTATGTTTTTCGAGTGCCTCATATATAAAAAACCATCTACTTCAATATAGTTTTTTCTTCTGTTATAATTTTATGATACCTTGAAGTATTAATATCTACGTTAATATATATTAATCCTTGATTGCACTCGTAGGAATCGTACTGTGTCATAAACCGAAAAGCGTTTTAGACACAGGAAGCAGTTCATCAGACTGAACATGAAAGTGTATCAAGACAAGAAGTTCAACAGAGAAGTGTATAACAGTAACATAAAAACAAAAATTTCTTCACTTAAAAAGACTTCTTACCTAGGACGTGGAAGTTTATATTATATGTCCTTTCTGAAAGTATGATAACAATGCTTACCTTTTACTGTTTTTTGTAGTTACATCAACTTTTAATAACTCCTAAAATACATTACTTGATTTTTAAAAAGTATGAAAATTTTTCAATAATAACGAAATTTTTGTACATTTTACACACTATTGCCTGAAATACGTCATTATTAAACTTTCTGAGAGACACAACTTCTCGACAAATGAATTAACATTTTTCTGTCTTAATTAATTTTTAACGTTTATCGTTTAATTATTTCTTTATTTATTGCTTATCATCTCCACTCCTAGAAGTCTTGGCAATGACAAAAAGCAGTTGTATCCTTTTATATTTGATTTTTTGTAGACGTAAAAGTGATTTGTTAATTTTAAATGTAGATAAACCACCCTAATTTTAATTTTAAATTATTCTGTTTGTAAAATTAAAAACATGTTATAATAAAAAACATACTTTTGTGTAACATAACAATTATGGCATTTTTGTGCAAAATTATAAAATTAAATAATAACTTTTTAAAGGAAGGTTCATATTTGAAATAAATTGTGACATTTTCTCTTAAATTAGAAAAAAATAAATTATATTTACGTTGTTATAAAGCTTCAATATTGATTTAAACCTTGAATGAATCATCAGCTATGAAATAATCCCGCCCTTCAAGTTAACAAAAGGCAATAATTTCTTCTAGTATTTACTAACTTATACTTACCACGATTGGTATGTAAAACTAGTAATCCTTTTAATCAGAAATATAATAGTAAGCACACGTATTAATTAGAATTTAAAAAAACAAATATTGCATATTTCTTTATCATTCTTCAATTTAATTTTATTAGATACCTCCTTTCAAGTAATTTTATTTCATCTTGCTATTTTTATTTATTAAATTTTATTTTGGACGTTATCTTTCACTGTAAACAATTGAGACGTAGGCTTAAAATTCAGCGATGGATTTAACCATTATGTTAACCTGATTTCAATAATGATTATATGTTTCAAGTCTAGGAACAACTTCTGCGACAAGTATTTGCAAATTCTTATTAAAATTCAACTAATCCTACAAATAATATTAATCCTAACAATTTTCCTATAAAACATAGACCCTGGCCTTTCCTTACGTGTTTCATTCCTTCCATTCTGATCGTCAATTCCAAAAAGGTCCAAAGGGTATTCCTACATTTACTAGGCTAGTTAATGTGAACCTTTAGCCTCTCCTCCCCCCTCTCCATGATTTTATATTAATATAAAAAAAAAGAATTAAAAAGAATCTGATATTGGTCAGTTCGTATTCATTATCATTTAGGACATTCTACGTTTAATGACATTATGTGGTATTTATACATTGATCATCCTGAAATTATTGTTGTATTAAACCATATGTGATTTAAATATTTTTTAAGAAACTATTTTACCTCTTGATGATCAAGTACCAAAGCTATGAGCTAAAAAAAATTACAATTTGAAAATTAATTTGGCTGGTTAATAAATTCGACAGTTCATTTATCAATAATCATTAAACCCTTTGTTGAACCTATTGTACTTAATTACTGAATGTCCTTGTTTATTTTTATTGTTGTAAATTCAGTCTTAGTGAAAAAGACAAGCTATAAGTGTTAATAGTTGTTAAAAGGTTGTCATCAGATAAAAAAATATAATAATGGCTCATTCCCTAAGCCAGGCATTCAGTAACGGTTTGTACGTCCCGTTACGAAGTTACGAAATCCACCTCAGATTACAAGTTTGTAGTGAGTGTCGCCTAAAACATGTTTATTAATTCGGAAAGGCCCGGATTTGACATGGGAATGCAGGGAGGACAATGGAACTATGAATAGAATAGTCCTTTAATGTAATCTCTCCAAGCATTAACAGATGCTCCACAATTGGCTCTTACATAACACCCATATGCGTCCTCTGAACTCCATTTTTTACGAGGTCATGTGTAAATATAAGAGGTAAATATGATAAATAACGATTTCTCCTCAACCGGTTTGTATCAAAATATGTCGTTAAACCCCCATTAGGTTTAAGTAAACAAATGTGTTTACGATGTGTAATAATCAACGAGTCAAGCCTGAACAAGCAGGAAATTCTTAAAATTAGTTTTAAATATTTCATCTCTATCTGCAATGTATTCATTAGAGAAACACGAAAGTAGGTATCACTGCTACAGAAATAAAATCAGCAATTGTATTTTTTTCATTAATTACTTGACCTATCTATGACCAGTGCTATGGACTTTCGTCCCAATATTTATTCGAATGTTAGCAAAGACGAATTTTAGGCATCAGTAGCTCGTAGTTTAATATGGCCAAAAGCATGGATGTACCCAGTGCAGGGCAGGAGGCCACTGCCAAAATTGAAAAAAAGTATTAATTTAATAAAAAATAATTTTGTTTTTCAAGCGAATACTAATTGTAAAAAATGAGAAGCACTGCGACAATTATAAATAATTTTCATAAAATTTTGGTTTCATTCTCCTTTTCCGTGCTGAAATGTCGTAACATGATTGACTATGGCTTGCCCCCCCCTCCAGATGACTCTGTTTTGCCTCCTCCCCAGTTTTGGTCCTGGGTATGCCCTTAGCCACACGGTGCATCAAACCATCAATGTCCAATGTTAGGAGGTATCCGTTGCATCGTGTGATAGGACACTTACGCATTCCCTTTCTTACCAGCTCTTCTCCTTCTCCAAACTGAATCCTCTTTACACTTGGCTCGTTGGTAGATTACTAAGATGTCAAAATCAAGCTGTAGAAAAGAAATTTAGTCAAAAAATGTAAATCTAGATAAATTATTAAATCAATAAACAAATATGCAGCAATGAATGAAAATTTATAGACAATATGTTGAAATGATTCATTACAGAATGCAAATAAAAATTTCAAATTCATTAAAGGCAAATATGTTGGTATGTAGATATCCTGTAGTACTCATTATTTAAATGGTACTCAATAATAATCACTTTGAAACATATTCGGAAAGAAGACATTTTAGCATTGTCCTCATTTCAAACAATTTTTCTAACCACCTGAAACACCAAATTTTAATTACAGCTAACAATTTCATTAGAAAAGAACAATGTATAACAGGCAACAATTTCTTAAAAAAGTAAAGAATAACGTATATAAAATTTTAATAAATAACTTTTATCCTCTTAAGCTGAAATAATTATTCACAATACAAATAACGATGGTTTAAAATAACAGGCGCTAAGTATATATTTTTGTACAACTAAAGGTTAGAATGTTTTTATATGAATGATTGAAACAAAAAATTTTACAGGATTCCTTTAATTTAAGGATTATATGTATTTACAGGATATAGAATATATCATTATCCTCTAATCAAATTTAGTAAAAATTTACTACTTGTTGTTTTAATTAAAGTGAAAAATATTTGAATAAAAGAAAAGATTTTTATTAAATGACTGTACACATACATAATATTGAGGTTCTATTCTCAGCTATTTAAAAAAATATATTTTTTGATAAATTTTCTTTCGAAAGTTCAATTAATAAGCTTCTATTTCGAGAATTCAATACGTTAAACATTTGGTTTATTTATTACTAATAAATAAATTATTGATTTATACTTTAATGCCAAATAGCGATATTTGTATATATGTCATATACATGATATGATATTTATTAAAACAAGTTAAAAAATTGTAAATATGAAATAGAAAATCGGTTACCTAAAAATGTTTTAAACTCTTTTGGTGTCAAATAAAATTAAAATTCTGACTTTGACTTCCGACAAAACAGCCCTGACGAAGCCCTGCAACGTGAGGCGAAACGTTGGCTCAAATAAAAATAGTACACCAATTTACTATTTGCGTTTTATTTTACCGCACCCAGACCAAATTCCATTTATTGATACACACGGTCAGTCAGAAAAAAATATTTCTTACAAATTATGAATCAAAATGATTAAAAAATACTCCTCATATCACTACTAATATGTTTTGTAAAGTTTATATAATTAATATTTTGTGTAATATGTTGAATAGCGTAATATAACTATTCAAAAATCGACTTACCACACAATATTATATTAAATTTTTAAAAAAACATATATATTTATAAGAAATAGTTATAATTATATCAGCTTTTTGATGCATAAAATACCAGTTTTGGTTTTTAGTAGGTTTTCATCTATTTTTTTATAATATAATAATACAATAATTAAACTTTTCTAGCACAAAAAACTATTGTGAATAATGTAGACAAAATGCAATTTCACACACAAAAAAATATTTTCAAATAATAGAAATATTTAAATGTACAATATCTTACTTTCAACTATCCTCGAATGAAAGTACATTATTGCAAAAGGGTTAGTGGGTCTTCAGATAATTTTTTCAATCAGCAAAAGAGTGGATTGTAGGAAGATAATGTATGTAGCCCAAACCTTTTTACGTTAAAATATATGTATAAATGTTAAAAATTGTAAACCGATTCGACTCACACTACTATACTGAACTTTTTCATCAAATAAGAAGTATTTGAATCATACTAAAGTAAAATAGTCTTTTCTATAAGGAAGATGGTCCAGGTGCAGTCAGAATAGCTCAAATATTAAACCATCAATTTTTTGATGTTCTAACGTTTCAACCCACTTTACAGGGCTTTCTGAGTGAAGGAAAGCGCAAGAATGAATTAATAAAGTTAAGGTTTAGTGTTATTACATAACTCTTTAGCGAATCATTCATGCGGTTTCCGCCATTCAGAAACCCAGGATGGAGCCCTGCAAAGTAGGGTTGCCAATGCATTAGGCTCACAATAAATAGCTTGTTTACTATTTGAGCTATTTTTACCGCACCCGGACTCTTTTATATATCACTGTCAATCAACGACCTTGATCATTAAATATTTTTGGTCGTCTTCCTATCAAAACCTGTTAACTTATTTTTCAAAATTTAAAAATCATAAATAAACCTTCGAATTCCTCTCGTATTCAATCCTTCGTAAAAGCCTCAATGCTCCTTACTTTGTCACAAATAAAATCATACATAAAGACCCTAATGTTCCCTATGTAACCGATCTAGGCCGAACTGAATATCATTCCTTACATTATTAACACTCAAACCACCTGAACCCACTAGTTTCTAATCTTGCTTCCTCTTCCATTCCTGACAATCCTCCGAGGTGCATGAAAAGAAGATGGCCACGAGACCAGCTAATGTAAAATATCATTAGAGTGCTACCAATGGGTAGTTTCTCTACACGCCTGTAACACTCCAATTTAACTTAGATAAGATTTATTAAATGTATTATAATGTACAGTTGTAAATAGCAATAAATAAATATTTTAAAAAAATATCATAAATAGCAAAAATTATGGTGTAATAATTGTTTTAATTATTCGATGAGAACTACTTATACTGATACTAGAAACGGTGGGAGAAACAAGTTCAGTCGTTGATATACGCACTAAGGTGAAAGCATGGCGCAGTAATGAGTGTAGAAACTGACGAGATGGTTTCTTCATGAAAGATATTTAATTCCATTATATAAGGAGTTGCAGGGGAAAGCGAGCCTCGCCCAGCGATAGGCAGCCTATAAAGGAATTTATTGCTATTATCTGTAACGAGAGCCCTCCACGTGGCCCTTGTACAGTTATGGTATACTTTTGCCGCACGTGGACGGATGAAGGTCGGCGGAGCTTCATTCACATTTCCTACGTTTACTACGTCACCACTTTCATTCATAACTCGCGGCTTCTCATGTCGGCGAGGAAATGGCTCTATCCTATGTGAAACTCAAGAGTTTTTCAACAAAATTAACCCTCCATAGATTCTTAGTCAGAAATCAAATACTAGGAATTACATGAATAAATTATTAAGGAACATTTTGTTTACTTTTATATGGAGTTTCTATATAAATGATTATCTTCGTATTGTACCCCACAATCATACACCAGAAAGGTTTTAATTGAAAATATAACTCTCTAATGATTCCTTCTTCCCATTGATTTTTTTATTAACAATACTCCATATCATTTTTTCTCTTCAGAATGATGTTTCAGAGTATTCAGAATTCTCGATCTTCACAGTTCTATAAAAAACAAATTTTTAAAATATCATTAATTAATAATGAGCGTATATTACCTGGTACGAATAATTTTGTCTTTAACATAGGCATTTGTGGCTCTCTGTTTCAGATCCATATAATTTTATTTCGTCAATTAAAAAAAAATTGATGTGATATTTGTTAGCGCTAGGAAATATATACCAATTCTTAATAAATGACATTGTATTAAATATGTGTGCAAGCAATTGGAGGGAGGGTAGAGGGAGCGGGGGAGAGGGAGAGAGAGAGAGAGAGAGAGAGAGAGAGAGAGAGAGAGAGAGAG
>NW_027110630.1:11703-20005 GCF_000696795.3 Halyomorpha halys
GAGAGAGAGAGAGAGAGAGAGAGAGAGAGAGAGAGAGAGAGAGAGAGAGAGAGAGAGAGAGATGATATAATTTATATAATTACCTTTGTTGAACCCAAAATTTTGAATTAAATCTGAACCACCCTTCCGCCTTTAAGTACTCAACTTCTCATCATCCGCATGTGCATATCGAATCGTATTTTTGGAATCTGAAAACAGTTTTTATTTTTTTTTTCGATAAAATATTATTGGCCGTCACCATGACGGTCCCGTGGACAAATTAGAGACAAGATTTGAAAATATGTATTTTGTTGAAAAATGTACTCTAATCCCGTAAAGGTTTTAATTTTGAGCTTAACAAAGTTTTTTTAAAAACCAATTCAAGATTCCTCTCAGCCCTCATGATTGTAAATTAATTCGACGAGCTGTTTGACCAAATCTAGTTGGTCTGTTGAATACAGCCCCTTATGCCGACCCCACCCCTTTTAGGAGTGAGCAATGAACCATCTCCCTGAACTGCTTTGAATCGGACCAAAGCCACCCATATAAGTGTGACACACAGTGGCGAGGTGACTGCCACTCGGACCGGAAACTTAATGCGTGAAATGTTCTCCAGCGATAAATAGACGGACTGTTATTGCCCTTTGTTTTTATCTAAATCTGAGTATAATGTGTTTTCTCGAAATTTTCCGATCAGATGAGTGTAAATTTCACATGATAACACTTAACTAGTCAAAGCTGAGCGTTTACGCTTCGTCGCCGAAATCGGACTTAAATGTCCTTTATTTGGATTTACCGGTTCCTTTGATCTTAAGACCATTGACTACGCATATTTAACATAAAAAATATAACGACTTTTTTTTCATATTTTGGAGGCTGGAACTTTTCCTTAAAATATTACTAAAATTGTGTTGTAAAACACTGAAGATACTTTTTTTAAAAATGTATTTATTTAGAGTCGAAATCGCATTTTTTTCCCTGCTTTACTCAGTTCAGTTTGAAAACATTAATACAATATAAAATCAAGTAAAAATACAGATTTGATTATTTATTTATTGAATTAAATTGAAATTTAATCAACCAAAGGGTTTTTAACTTTTTACTTACTAACATAATTATGACATAATAATGAATACTTAAATTGTAGGAGACTGTGATATAAATTTTGAATTCATTTCATAAACATTTGATATAACTGATACTTTAGTAAATTGTATGGAATTACTTAAAAAATTATAGTATCAAGTACAGTTAAAAGATTGAGTACAAATAAAAAAAAATAATCAACAATATTTCTACAGTAATTCTGAAAACAAATTTAGAAACTTATTCAATCATAATAATTATAATCATTATATTAATAATAAATCATATTCGTTTTTTTTATTAAATATTAAAGTTACTTTCGCTTTTTTGAATTTTTGAAAATACATACCTAGTAGCCTCTAACCAACATTTGGGTACGCAAACGCAAACGCCACAGTTGTAATATCGATCTGACATAACAATATAAACACGATTCGTGGGCCCAATCTTGGTATTCATGGCATTGGTCTTTTTTTTGCCCATCATTCTCGATAAGATCTTTTTAGGGAAGACATTGAATGTTTATAGTTGTTTTTTTATAACTTTTTAGTTTCTTTACCACCGTAGCTGGACTAATATCAACATCTTATAATTGTGGCGTTATAATAAAATCGTGGTAATCAAAGGAATAAGACACTGTAAAGTATATATAATACATTTCATGTATGAAGTTCTAATTTCCATTTTAATGAAGGGGTATAAATAATAGTTAAAACAATTATTATCACATTTCTTGAAAATTAATTTGGTAAAATGCGAGCCTTTGTTATTTACTACCTTTGCTAATAGTTATGTTTTTTCAAAACCTAAGATCCTTTTTCGAAATAACGAGAAATCAACATTTTGTAATATAATTTTGGTCAAAAATTATGGGAACTTCCACTCCTTCGAAGGTAGTCATTATAAACTTATTTAAGGACTATTTAGCTCTTAATTTAACAATGTTATCTCAAAGAGAGCTCTTTACGTTCAACTGTTCCCAAGATAGAGTTCCTAAAAAACCAACATTTTTAGCTTGTGCTCGTGCTTGAAACCTATAACCCAGATGAAGATTTGAAATCCTCGCCGAAACGTTGGCACTAATGAAAAATTTGTTTACTTATTTGTGTTTTTACTAACCGCACCTGCAATCATCGTCTTGTGTATTATACGAGAAGATCATTCCACGGCCAACAGCTGCCAACGCATCTACTCTTTTTTCTAAACCACGATAAATCAATATACTGTAAAATTAAATCAAGGAATATCCTTGAAACTGCTACTCCTAAAAAGATAATCATTATAGTGCATTTAATGAGTTTTCGCTTTATTGCTAATAGATATTAGAGCGTTTCATGGTTTATGGCCTTTCAAAATTTAAACTGTTTACCAAAAAATCAACATTTTGTAGAGTTTTCCGTAAAATCAGAGATTACCTTCTATCCACCAAAGCACATCAAAGTGGTAAATTGAATTTTAAAAAAGATTTCATCTCTTTACTTTTTCAATGGTTGTGATTTAACATCTGCTATCTTAAGACAAGGAGGGATGAGGAAGGCAAAACTTCTTAACAAAGCTATGGAGAAAGAAATTCTGAAATATTTCTAAATATTATTGGAACTACAGATGAATTTGATGCAACATATGAAAAAGTAATTGCTTTGCTCTGTACTACTTGTTGTGCTTGGACTATTTCTTTATTTCTTCTCTCTTAATGAAACGCGATTTAAACTGTTCACCAAATCTCGGGTACTAAAAAACTTCAACTTGACTACTTTCCAACTGAAGAAGCCGCTTGGTTGAACGCAATGAGGACTTTCTTACTTTTAATCATAGCTCATTGATGTTGAGAGGTTACTAAGACCATTTACCACTCTCATTACTATGACTACAATATTATAATTAGTTCTGCTCCTCAGCGATAAATGACACTTTGTCACATTTTCTTAATATCACAGAAAATCCAAAAATTGAAAATATTTATTTATTTGAGTCAATAGTCATTTTTCTGTTATTCTTATTAATTGTTTTCCCCTATAACTACAAAAAGTTTAATGATGAATTCGACGTATCTTATATACCAGCGGTTTCAAACTTTTCCCGCCGCTGCATCGTTCTTAAGCTAAAAAAAATTTGTGGCACCCTTAATGGGTTAAAACAGTTTCCGTAGCACCCTTGTCAGGATTGAACAAATTAACGTCAATATTATTCTTAGGGCTATTGAATATGTTGGAAAAGAAGAAAATACATTGTAAAGTAAATACTGGAATGCACTTATATGGAATGCAATATTTTTTTTAATGATTTGAAGAAAGTATTATTCGTTAGCGGCACCCCTGATAAGCTGCTTAGAGCATCCCAAAATAAAGATATATTTTTTCTTTATATTTCTTATGAAGAAAATGTTGTAAACATTATTCATATATTATAAAAACGTATTAGTTAGAATAATTTTTAAATAGATGTGCCCCTTAGTAGAAAAAGCTTGAAAATCCTGTTCCAAATTAATGAGATATACGAATATAAATGAAAAATTTATATTTATTACTATTGAATATTTTAATATAAAGCAATAACATCCGTATGGTTACTAATAAACTATGTGAGCTTGATCTCTTCTACGTAATGAAGAACCTCAGGACGTGTCTAGTCTCTTGGCAGAAAAATAATGACTTTTTTTACACCCGAAAAAATGTCTGAGCATGTTGGTGTCAGTAATAAAGTGAAATTAACCGCCGTAAAAGTCGCAAAATGCAGATTGCCTGGGTGGAATGTAGCATAAACCTCTGCTAAGGTATTCCCACTGATATAAAATGAATTTAAGAGGAAAGGATCAGCTCATGTTCACGCAGCGAGAGGTGAATCCGGCAAACATTGCCTCGGAAATAAAAGTGGTCCTCGTAAACCGTGTCCTGAGAAATCAATGCCGTCAATAAAACGGTCGCCAAAATAATCCTCGAGGTAAATGGACTCTAAAACTGAGCGGGAGTTAGACAGTTGGCTTTAGTGCTGTCTTTATGGCCACGAATTCGGTCGGCCACACGTGGTCACTTTATATCTACTTGTCCTCTTATCTCAGCTTAATAGTTTTTATATATTTTTTTATTTTTTATTTTCAGGCCTGTTTATTCCAATTCATCGATATGGCGGACCTTAAGCTTGTTGGAAAGGAACTTGAAACGAATGGGGCTAGATTTCAATTTTACATCTCTATCTAATTAATCTTTTATTTTTATGTAACTGTAAATTTAAACATATTCATCCATATGTAAAATGTATTATTTGTATGCAAATGATGTCCAATGCAAATCGCCCCAAATACTTTGCACTGCAAAAGAATAATCTTTAAATAAATCCCATGTGAAAAAAAAGTTTGAGATTTACATCTTTAATTTTACCAACCTCCATCACTTTTTAACTTTTCGACCACACGTACCGCGAGACGATGGCTTATGTTTACAGATAACTTCTAATTTTTAATACTCTCATTTGTAGAAAAATAAAAAGTTATGAAAGACTGCTCATAAGTAATTTCAATATCTTAAAAATTGAAGTATTTACGGCATTTTAGATTATTGTTATAATTTTTAGCCACTTGATAAACTAGAATCTTTGAAATAACACATCGTTTTCAAATTTCTTTTCATCACCTGTCGAATAAAAATATTTCAAAACTGTTTGTGGAGTATTTTTTTTCGAAATTCCAATAAGTAGTTTCTGTAATAATTTGTTCACAATTATAAAAGGAAAATTTATTTTAAGAACTTAAAATGTTTATTAATTTAACAATAGTAACATTGTCTTCAATAAAAATAATAAAGTGTAATATATTTTATAAGGTTAAGAGTCAATAATTTATCACCACGTTAATAATTTAACTTTTACGAGTCATTGTAAATATCGAACGTATCAGTACCAGAGTGGAGATGAATGACTCTCATAAGCAAAAAGGATTAAATTATTATCTTAAGGAATTATCTGAAAGACAGTTAAGTCTCATAAGGATTTGCACATAATTGCGTACAATACACAAAACTTGGTAAGTAGTTTTCATCTCCAGTATCCATTGGATGGCGAAGCATCTCAATAATAATGAAAAAGAAGGAACCCTACAAACATTACCTAAGAAAACTGGATTTCCAGATAAACCACAAAACTTAAAAAGCCATAAAAACTACAATGTGTGAACAAGATTTTACTGTTAAATTAATAAATATTTTGAATTCATAAAATCAATTTCCCCTTCATAATTGTGTAAACAATATTTTAGAAACCCCTTTCCTTTATAAAAAAAAAAAAAAAAAGACTAAAAAATACTACTCTAACTTTGCAATATTTTTATTGAGAAATGTTAAAAAAAATAAACAAAAAAAGTACGTCGTATCTCCATAATTCCGGTTTTTAAGTGTCTAAAAATAATAATGGGGCTGTCATAAGATTAATATATATAAGGTGATGAAATATAAGATTCCTAATTTATACAGTTTTGGAGATATCGAAATGTATTTTGAGGCGTCTTTCACAAGTATTCAATGAATTTCATTGAGAGTACTAAAAAGTAAGCTATACCGATAGCTTAAGCTTTACGCTTATGTCGCCTTAAATATAATGAGATTTAGCGGTTAAGGAAACTAAAAAATAGAATTTAAACTTTTCTTCAAGTCATTATTTTTTTTTAACATCCATTTTGTTATGAAAAGCATTTGAGCCGATTTATATTGGATGCCCTTCGTTACATAAATCTGTATATTTTATGTCCTCATGGAACAGAAGTGTTTTAGTAACCCTTAGGGCAAAGATCTAATTTCGAACAAGAATGAAGTAGATTTAAATTTTTTTTTTTAAGTTTATCCATTTTTGTTTCTTAATATTTTATACTAACTAGAAAAATTAGGTATTCCAAACTACAGCTTAGTTGACTAGACATTTTTTGTAAATTGTTGAATTTTTTTTTATTAAAGAATTTATTTATTGATTAATATTACAGTCTGCCACAAGGTTGTTGGGAAAAAAGTAATAGTGTTAACTGATTACATTCATACTAAAATTTTTAAAATAAATTAATAAAGCTATATAAACAGAATGATGCATAAAATGAACGTAGTAAAACAATGTACATGAAGAAAAAAATAAAATAAATCAATGAAAACAAAATTAATCACTACTCACATTTATTCTGCAATATTTGCACAATCGACATGAGAATCTCCGAGCCCACTTCATCCCCTTGAGATCCTAGCACATACCTCTCACCGCAACAATAGTAATGAGGAAGTGGAGGTTGAGTAAGTGCGCTAAAGCTGATCATTGCCAGAATTCCGATTATCGATTTTTATTTTACAAAAGTCCCTCGACCACTGCCGTTTCAACCTTCGAGGAGGATTGTAGAAATGGGTGAAACTGGATAAGAATTGAACCAAAGGATTAGGATGATTAGAAAGATTTAATTGAACTTTTGTGAATTTGGTCGGTATGAGGTCAAGGACAAAAGGGTGAATGAAGGTTCTGGTGTAGTGTTCTGTTAGAAACGTTAATAGGGTGCATTAACTATGGTTAAAAGAATTTTGGACTGAAAGAATTGGATACGTTTGATGTTCGATGGTTTAGCTGTTACCCAAAGTTCTCACCCGTAGGTTATAGTATGATAACCTACCGGATAAGTCTGATTACACTCTTAGAAATTAGAAGTTAATTTCCTTTTGAGAGATAAGAGGTAGGACTGAGCATTCAGTATATTTGGCTGATTCGTCTGTTGAGTTCTTGTCTTATAAGTCTGGTATGTTGGTTCCAGAATTGTTGAGTATGAATATGTCTTTGTTAAAACCATTTGAAGAGGCTTTCAGGTTACTAAATTAATCGAAGTTTTATTTTTCGTAAAATCATCTTTATTTATTTTTTCAGCCTTATTCTGGTTTACAAATTTGGCAAGAATTTTAGGCCTTCATCAGGGCTAAGAGTAAAAACAAGGTAACAACCATAATGATTAAATGGACTTACGAAAAAATTAGATAAAAGATAATAGAGGCGCATGAATAATATTGAAGAAAATGCAGAGTGTACTATTGATCAAACTGAATATAATAATATACAGTGAAAATAGTAATATTAATATTAAGAATTAAAAAAAAGATAATAATACAGGTATGAAAATCAACTAAATTAATACACGTACAAAATTGTAAATTATTTAAAATGAAAGTTATATATAAAGTAAGACGTATATGTAATTAATTGAATATATAAGTAGAATAACAAAATTGAAGAAGTAGATATAAGGTTATAATAGTTAGGAGCAATAAGTCATATAAATAACAGTAATTAGATGTGGTGAACATAACTAATAAAGTGGCTGAGGGGAAAAAGAGAAAAAGGAAAGAGAAGAAAGATGGTATAAACTAATAGAAGGTAGTTAATAATAATAAAGATAGTTATTTATTTATTTCATAGCATCTCGTAATGGGGTTTTAAGCCCAGAAATACCTCTCATCACAAACTTAAGTGTGACAATCCCCTTCAGGGATTCTCCCCCTTAAGAGGCAGTGAGTGATAATATACATTATTTGATCAGTACATTCTAACTCTATTTTTGCAAATGAAAATGTCGTTATTATTCCACTCTGGAAATATCCCCTTCTCTATACTATCTGCCTAGGATCTACTACATACCTGTAGGACTTGCCATCCCCTCCCTTTACGTCCATAAATGAATACCTTAAAGAGTAGAGTTTTCATCTCGTGGGGATTTACCTGGTATTCACCGTAAAACTCACCAATGCTTCTGTCACTTTACTTCGTATCGAGCATATCTAATCGTATCTATCTATTGTCGAGGCCTACTCGTGTTGAGTACCTCACCATTATGAGTATTTAAATTGTCAAGCATAACTAAATTGTAAAATAATAAATAACTATGGCTTATTCCAACCTTTTTAAAAAACGAATTATGTTATACATGTTTATTTAATTTTAGTATTTCAATCCATACATTAACATTTATTAAATATTTTATAAAAACTGGCATTTTTTTTTTTTATTTCCAAACTAGAGCCATGTGTTTTAGCTTCTTTCTTTTTATTTATTTTCACCATCAATAAAGTATTAATTTTTTTGATGGGCACTTAATTTTGATTACAATATTAAAAAGAGTATTGCAATTTTTTTTTTTAGTTTAATAGGAAAACTTTTGAATTTCTGAAAACTCAAACCCTGAGCTTACTTTTTCTGAAATTCAAAGAATTATTTCCTATGGTATTACTGT
>NW_027110630.1:20055-23031 GCF_000696795.3 Halyomorpha halys
TACTACAGTAATACCATAGGAACCATTGTTGATCTTAGTGAAGAATTATTTTGATAAATACTATTACAAAACATTTGTATCCAATTTCTCAAAGATTGACAATAGGAATTAAGACACATTGTATTTTCTGTTTATTCCAACTCATTAATTCTAAACATTTATAAATAAAATTTAAAAAAATATCCGATGTCAATATTTTTTTTATTATAATCCTATTATTTGAAATATATTGTACAAAAAAAAAAATGATAAATTCAACAACATAACTTCCTACAGTCAGTAGTTCAAAAACTATCCGAGAATGTAAAACTAAATAGGACTTAACGGTATACTAATCTGCATACTAGCGCTGGGAGTGGCGGACTAGATAATCATGAAGTATAGCCTCTTAGCCGGAGGATTATGTGATAACTTAAATCAGTGTTCAAATTCGGGACTGGTACGGAAAGTGGTTGACCTTTGTTTCATGTCTTGCTTATCGCCGGCATTCCATCCGGTCTTCAGCGCAAAGCAGCAAAATAATATCCGGTCTTATGATCTATATATGTATATATTTAAACTGAAAATCGTTTCAATGAGATACAAAATAGTACCTTATTCGTAATGATCCTTATAGAAAAAAATCATTATTTTAAAGTTAACTTATCTGTTTATTTCACATTTATCGTCATTATACATTATATACACTGGCTGTTAATCTCTGAACTCAGACCGGGCTCAAAGATTGTTATTCCAGATCGGAGCCTCGAAAACAAGAAAGCATGGCATGTAATTATTGAAGTAGTTTGGGCAACAGCGATTGTATCTTAAGGTGAGGTGGTAAAGAAGCCTAGCTTGGGAAGAGATGTATCTTGTTAGACCAGATGGGTTGCACAATCGTGTAGCGGTCGAAGAATGTGTCACAGCCCGGCGACACATAAATTAAAGGCCGTGTATTATCTTCAACATGAGCCGGTTGCGACATCTGCCGAAACCTGCTAGTCATAGCCGCATGGCCTTTTTATTATTTGTATGGCATAAGGAAAAGGAATGAAATATTTTCCCAGGAGTATAGAGATATCATCGAACCACAATTTTTGGGTATTTATCTCGGCCATATATAGAAAGTATTTAAGAGAATACGTCAAGAATTTCTTTGATATGGAAATAGTGAACGTCATGAATAATTGCCAAACCAAAAATTTTAATTAGAATCAGAATTTATCAGATTCATGTGCTGTGGCACTATTTGGTTATTTATGTGACACTTTGAAATTATTTTTTATTGTAGGCTAAAAGTGAAGCTTCGGTCCTCGAGTGGATAGAGTTGTTGAGTCAGCGGCTCCTCACCACTTCAAATAAACCTTATATATAAAAAAAAAAAAAACCTTGCTTGAAAAGATAAATTGGATAGAAAAGAAAGAATCATACTTGAACATTTATTTAGGAAAAATTCTTTTGCCTATGGTCTAAAACATTTATTGAACTTTAATTTTCATTTTAACTGATTAACTTTTTTAAATAAATTTTAACACAAATGTTCTGCTAACATAAGGGCTCGGAAAAAAGTTGTATGAAAGTTCTGATAATAGATGTTCGTACTACAAAATTTTAAATTCACACTACAGCGAAGAAACAGCAACAGTTTTAGAGCATTATCTTACGACGTATTATGAAGCATACTTCATTGCAGAGAGCGAAAACTGACTGTATACACACGAACTGCCGACAATGGCTGAATTCACTTCAAGAATCACCATCAATTTTTTAAATAACCTACAACACTGTACTAACATTTTATTCAATACAACACCAAACGGACGCTCACAAAGGTCCAAGAACACATCAACAGCCTTAAGACAACTACCTCACTACAGACATCAAGAAAACTGGTGGGCCATCTAACAGGTATATAACCTCGTTTTTTTACATTTGCAATATATATCTACGTCCTCAGCAACCTCTTCAAAAGCAGTTTTCAAAGCAGTAAAAGGGGTACAGTCAACCTATTTCCATTGTCCCCTGATATCAACACCACAAACTGATAGGGTGTAGGAAAATAATAAATAATTTTAAATATAAATTCTAATCTAACGTTTTTCACATGATTATACGAAAGAGGAGAAGAAACCTCTGAAGACAGTATTATTCTTTTAAAAAATGCGTTTAATTTGCGTAAACCTAATCAAGCGGACACTCAGACACACACACAATCAAAAAACAAGCATAGCAATGATTTTTATTATTGCAGTTCTAGGTGTTTATCAATTTCATTGACGCTATATAGTGCCTTAGATGTTGATAACTCTTCAGGGTTTTTGGGTTCGTTAGTTGACATTTAGTTTTTATATGATGAATATTCTCTGTCGTAAAGATTTTATTCTCGTTTTTTTTTATTTATGAGAGTAATGGTGGTGAAATATCAGATTTAGCGAATGTTTTCCTTAGTGTAGTCAAATGCCAAATTGCAATGTGTAGATACTCTGTTGTTAATGACTACAGTGAGTATACATACTGTTGCTATTGACTGCATTGTTTAGACCATCAATTATACTGACATAAGTATTTAACGTAATTACGTTGTTAATTAAAATAGATTATAGCTGTTCATGTTTATGTAGCCGTTGATTAAAGTTGGGAAGTGGAGATTTGGCGAAAGGTTCTTGATCAGTTGGGGAATGAAACAAAAAGAGAGAAAAATTGGAATTTGAAACTATTAAGGCACTCGTAACAAAGAAAGGTGCTTTGATTGTGAAGCAAGCCAATAAAAGGATTGAGATGTAGAAATAACGAAAGTATTAGATCCTCCATTAAATGCTTTACTAGTACTTTTTAACTGCGTTTTAGTAGTCTTAGTATTATTTTACTATCAAGCATTATTTTTCTAAGTTTATTTGTGTGTTTGTTTTTGTTTAGTGGCGCCAAACTTCATTGGTCATCAAAGATCAATTTATATTTTGTTTAATTTTATTTATTTTTTAATTTGATTATATATTA
>NW_027110630.1:23081-28363 GCF_000696795.3 Halyomorpha halys
TATTACTTTATTTATTTATTTTATTATTATTATTTTTTTTCTTCCGATTGGCAGTAAATGTTGAGATTTTAGAAACTGAAACACTAATTCTATTGTTTTCTCATCGTCTCGGAGGATTTTTGAATTTTCTAAGTAGGCATGATACAATGGATAACATTACTAATACAAATTATTCATGAGCCATAAACTCGTCTCGTTCTATGGATTCAAAAAATTGAAGTTTATATTTCTGTACTTTTTACTATTAAAAACTATGAGACTAATATTATTACTATTAATTGAGATTTCATTAGAAAAATCGAGAAATGTAGGAGGATTAAATTACTTACTAGTCTACGTGGTTGGTAGGTCGGCATTTTAACCAACAAATGCCCTACAGTGAGAAAAAAACAAAAAAAACCTTGTAATCGAAAGTCACGCATTTTGAATAAGTGGCAGATAATACAGCTAGAGGACAGGAATGGAGGAAAGCCTGTGACTTTGTCGCCCGAGTATCCTTTCTTCGCTCTATGCTTGGCCCAGCTGGATATTGAGCAGAGAGCAGAGAAATGTCTTATGGGTCGTTTCTTATGTTTTAATCGATTTCAACAGTTTTTGGCGGCCATTGAAACTTAAGTTCAATATAACTGTTTATTATAATCTATAATGAGTTCGACATTTTCAAGCAACCTATACCCTCTTGTTAGAAGTTACCTCGATGATAGGAAAGTTAGGATCAGCCGTACCTGAGATAGCAAGGAAGTAAGTATTCGATCAGTTACTGGGGAACTCGAAAACAGAGTGTTCCGTGGTACGTCCTACTTCGAAAACCTGGCATAATGAAGACTGCGAAGTCAGACTGTAGACTAAATCGGAAAGGTGCGTCAATCTCGTTGTGGAGTGGCTCTTGAGCTGGAAATCGAGTATGACTGTATCTAAGAACCAGCTCATACACATTAACAATACAAAACTAAGTCTAGAATTTATCAACAATCTTCCGTGGAGTAATAAGAATTTAAGTAACACGGAAGATTATAGAATCCTAATGGAAATTACAAAAGAAAGATTTTTCCAGGCACCTAAACAGTGAGCAGTGATTTAAATTGTGACATGAAGATTTTTAAACGATATTCATGATTCAACCAATCAATTTGAGAGAGTGAGGCCAGACTAGAAGGCAACATATCTTGGTGTCAAAATAAGGAGAAACATCGACGTCACCCCTCACCTGGAGTACTTAACAGGTAGGGTGACCCTATCGATAAATGTATTTTGCAAAATAGAGGTGCCTAAAGGAACAAATATTCAATAATGTTAATATTAGGACAGGAGTAACTAATACATACGAATATGTCTTTACGATGCTATCCTTTAAGGAAGAAGACCCCAAAACTGCTTCCTCGAATTTAGTTCGAAGGCAAGATCATCTTCAATGTGTAAGAAAACATGACAACTCTACCAAGCCATTTCTGGCCTACAGGTGGTTATATCACAGGCTACTAACCTATCTAGCAAGATATTCCACTTTTCTACGGTTGAAAAAGGATATTTTCAGATTTAAAAAAAAAAACAGATGAGTTTTTCTCAACGATTGTATAAATTTGCAACCACGCCAGGCTTTTCTACGAAAGTAGAAAAAATGGCAAAATTATCGAACCATTTTTAGATCTTCCTTTATCAGTATAAAACTAAGCATTTCTAGAAGATAAACATTATATATGAAACTAAACCAGTTAAAACCCTTGAAATGTCTATTTTATCTTTGGCCAATCCAACACATCAGCGCATAAGAAAGGCCACCTTTAGATTCTCTGTAAAAAATCTATTCTAATTCTTCGTATTATCATCATATGTTAAACACTAACTACTTTATAAATATCAGATTTTTATTGGAAAACTGTATTTCTAAAATGCAGATTTTTTACGTTGTTGCTTTAAATTCATATACAACGTTTACCTTCCAAGCTTTTCATTGTCCTTGTTGTGAAGCTGGTTATCCTTAAATTCGTATATACCACTATGAAACGTCATTTTGTCTAAAATTAAATGTAATATATACATTCTGTAGAAAAAAATGCTTAGTTTTTTTATTTATCCAAATCCATAATTATATTTTTTGAAGAAATAAAAAAGACATAAGGTAATAAACCCAAACAAACCATTGAGAAAAAACTTCTGTTTCTTTTTTCTTCAGAAAACCGAACAAAGGGTTAACAAAGATTTAACCATGTAGAGAGGTCGAGAATCATTCTAAGGGAGGAATATTGCCTGAGTAAAAGAATTGTTTGATCATCTCAGATGAAAAACATACCTTTCTTTCGTTCTAGTGTGCTTTGCTCATAAACCCGGTTTGAGTTTGGAGGTCCACTTTATTCTCGACTCACAATCAAGTAAGTTGTGCAATATGAATCGACAAAGCACTTCTAAAAATATTGTAAAATATATTTAAAAAATACAAATGGGTATGAAAAAAATATTTTACCGTCTACCATTTTATATTTTTCAGTTTATTTGACTGTTATTGTTTTCTTTTATACAAAATGTCGATGGGACTTCATGTAATACTTATTTATCGAAGGGCTGCTCAGTTCTTTATAGTATTACTTATCACTATAAGTATAGCTCCAGTTGAACACACGAACAGGAAGATTCGATGCACGTTTGGTTCAAAATATTTTCTTCATTTTTTAAATATTTTTTTTCTTTTTGTATTGAAAATAGTAGTGGTTTGTACAATGTAGGGAGCTTAGGCAATTACACGTTACTACGATAACCTATTCAAGGCTTATTAGAAAAGAGAAACGCTAATTTTTCAAGCTTTATTGTGTTGATCCTGGAGTGCAATTTTCTCTGCCTCGTCTTACAGTAATGACATGAAGGATGTTAGCGTGCTATTTAGGTCCGGTTCGAACTGGAATGCTCAATATTTCCGCTTCCTTCAAGAGACCCTCACTCCAGAGTTGGTACGCTCCTTATTCTGAGAAGAACCTGTTCCTATCAGCGGCTCAGTTGGTATTCATAAATTAAGAAACTCCAGTTGACCTTTTCTCAAATCTTCCCTTCATGAAATATTCCACACTACTTGTTTAATTTCCCATGTCAGTACTCGGAATAACCATTGAGTCAATCTGAAGTTCAAACCCTGTAGGAAGTGAGCTGACCTGGATATCATTCTGTAGCTAGGAATTAATTGTTGATTATTTAAATATTAATGAATCAATCATTATATTTGTTTACTACATTTATTTTTATATAATACTTGCCTTGTCTGGTGGGTCATCCACGTTAAATTTGGATTTAATTCCACAAATATGACAGGTAGATAATCTAGTGCTTGTAAATAATGTGATCAACTAAATGACATCCCAAATTAATTTCGAAAAATATTAGGACTTACTCTAAAAATAATCTCTTGACGGAAAGCGTCTTAAATTTGATTTACACCAATAAGTTTTTATCGCAAACATACAGGGTTATCTTTAACCAAATAGGGGTCCTGGACAGCGGGATGCAAGTCTCATCAAATTATTTTCTTTTGGACTTTTGGTCATCATTAGAAATAATGAACATACTAGATGTTCGTTCCTTGATTTCTCATTTATGAATTATTTCAACATTAAATTGTATTTAATTATGTTAATGTTATAAGTTTTAAAGCCTATTTCTTTAAGTACATCTCGTTCTATGGACATCAGTGATAAACAGCCTAATTTATCTTGAAATAATTTTACCTTTGCAGCAATTATTGATTCGTTATAATTTATCCTTGATGATGCCATGGACCCCAAACACTGTGTAAAGATGAGAAAATACAAAGCTTAATATTTCTTCAATAATTTCACTTCGTTTCATTAAAAAGCATGAAAATATATTTCAACTAATAGTAGCTGCCCAACAATATTTAAATTCAATGACAATACAGATAGTAATGTGGGAGAGCGGGTAAGGCCCGTGGCTACTGACTCCAAGTGCCGAGTTCGAATCCGGCTGGGCAGAAAATTGTTTTCTGTTACACTAGAGGTATTCATGATGTTGTGTTAAATTTAAAATATTTTACCATGTTAGATGTCATATCTATAGGATTGTGAGCAACCCTATTTAAAGTCATGTTAAATGTTAAATACATAAGAGCTCCTAACGGATTTTCTAAGCAACTTGTTTTATAACCTTCCCTTCCAAAACTTCATGTTATTGTTTACTTCTAAGTTTTGATTAAAGTAATTTATTACAACATGCCTAAACTTGAAGTTGTGTGAACGTTTGGTTACTGAGTGCCATGTTGGTCTTCTAACTTGGTGAGGAAGAGAATCAAGATGACCCATTGACAACTGTCATTACATTATTATTATTATTATTGTTATCCATTGCTTTATTAGTTTTTAAAATATCCAAAACAATACTAACACAAACAGTAAGTAACATAACACAATAACAGACAAAATAGATTGGAGCTCAGCTGTTTTTTTTCGTGACGTCACTCTCCATTTAACAGACCTAATAACAGAGTCTCAACCATGTTAAATGTTATATCGTTTGAAATGGTATAAGAAGGAAATATTTCTCCATTTAACATGAGTTTTCTATTTAACACGATTTAACATGTTAAACTAAAGATCAAAAATACCCCTACAATAGCCGTGAGTCAACTCCAGTGGGTTCTTGGAGGCCTCCCGGGGTCCTACCCAGCCTCTTAAATTGGGTAAAAATCACGCTCGACTTTCAACTAGACCAACGGTTGTTCAAGGACACCTCCTTGAACAACCGTTGGTTTAGTAGTAGTACTTCCTTACAAAGTACTGAACCCCTGACCCTTCATGGGTTGTAGTGGTACAGATTTAATTTTAATTAACATTACTATCTAGTAATGTTCTCATTTACAATAGTTATTATTCATACACTAATGAACAAAATAGCCTAATAAAGAAGGTCTGATTTTTGAAGAAAATTTTGAAAGAAAGCTTTAAAGAACAAAGTTAACAATAAAATATAAACGTGAAATCGAAATAAAGTAAAGTATAAAATCAATTTATTCTTTCAAAATAAAATCAAATGAGTAAACTGAAATGAAAAAAATAAACATATTTACAGCATTAGTAGAGAGAATATGGGCGAGCTGGGACACTTTTTTGAGCAGGGAGTTCCTCGACTTGCCACCAGAGTGCAGGGTTGTTAGTTCAGACGGTGACCGATAGATAGCAGCACCATCGGCAGTAGTGAGAATACGGGCGAGCTGGGACAGTGATTTGAGGAGCCAATCAGAAGCCAGCATTTCGATGACGTCACACATGGCGGGAGATTTGAAT
>NW_027110631.1:0-2912 GCF_000696795.3 Halyomorpha halys
ATTTCATGACTAATCAAAAGCAAATTGAAGCATTTTGAAAAATACTGTGGTATTGATGATTCGAAATAAAAAAATATATAAATTAGAAAATCAACTTCGGAATAAATACAAAGGTGAGTAAATGGAACTATTAGCTGAATAGATTCCTTACTTTTAGAAGGATAACAAGAAATATAAAAATATTATTTACTTTATTTTGATAGCCTGTCTCCGAAACACTGAATAAATTTACAAATTTTTGCCTTACATCTTCAGATGATCATTATGTTTTTTCTCGAACCTTTTTTCTCACTCATTGTATTATTTCATATTCCCTATATGAAACAGATAGTGTACAAATATATTGTTATTACCGCTTGTTTCACATCCGGACTACAAACAATGTCATCACAAATCACCAGAATAAACTATTTCTTATACTCTTGTACTAAAAAGAAAAAGATTGAAAAAAAAAATGGAGGAGAGATATACTCTTGTAATCTCTTGTTGTTAGTTCAAGGTCTGGGAAGGATTACCTCTGGATTTTATTCTTCTTCATTAGAGACAAGCCATTAATGTTTTTTAATCACATTTATGTTTATTATTTGTATATTTTATAATAATGATTATATCTATTTTTTTATTTTGAGCTTTTGAGTCCTCATAAATGGGCCAACAAACAGACAACATGATTGGAATTGCTACAGAAACTTCCATAAATTAGCTAGAGATATGTGATAGGTGTTATTTTATAGTATGTTTCATGCCCTTTCATATGATATGTTATATTTTGTTCATAAGTGTGACATTACTATAAAGGTTAAGATAAGTTAACAATTATCAAAAACTAATTAAAATTTGTTATTGTATTTTTCTCAGAAAGTGCATATTCCAAAGTTTTCCAATTTATATCTTGAATAGGTTGTGTTGACGTAAAGCAGTAGGCAAGATATAAATACGGGACGAAAATGGCTTCAATGTTAAAAAAAATTAAAAACTAAAACCCCACTCTCCTAAAGTTCATCTATTCATTTATATTAATTATTACAGCAATTTTAATATTTAAGTTTTCATGAAAATAAACATAAGCCTTGTGCCAATAATTATTTAATGCTTCTGGTTCCATTGATAATTATTTTCAAAAATATTTACAACGTAGTTTTGGGGATGTATGGAAGGTATTAGTGCGTTATATAGATAGACAATGCCATTGGAATTTGGTAATGATACCAATAAATAATAAGTTCTCTCAATAAGGGAATGTAGTTTTCCCATTATACAAGTAGAACGAAAAAGCAAAACACTGGCAACCCGTACCATTTTCACACCATGAAAAGCCAATCCATTTCCAACAAACATTTTGTGTTGAAAGCATTATCAACGCAGAATTCTTATGTTCAGCCTATGAAAACTAAATTGAATAAGAGTGTTTTTAATAAAGTATTGTCTATTGAAAACTTTTTTACAAATATTTTAAATTTAATTTCGTGATGATTGTATTATTGGACTTTTTCAGTTTACATTTTGTCCTTATCGTTTATATAAATTTCTTCTGTACATCACTGATTCATATTGGGTGGTCTTTCTTCTATATTCTATTATTGCAATGATTGGTTGCTCATCCCGACTCCTTTTATTTACACTTTCCTACTAAACAGTAATTGTAAAATAATTTTCTCTTTCGATTCTATTCGATTGCCGGTAGAGGGTCACCTACTAGCCCGAAACAGAACTGACATAAGAGGGTCGACTCCCGCCTGGAACGCTTTCATCCGTTTAAAAGCAGAACGAAATCGTCATGAGAGAAGACTGAGGATGGAAGTTGGATTCCGCAAACAACTGGAGTGGCTCTTCTATGTTGAGGAATAGAATCCACTCTTCTGGAGCTAGAGATGGTGAATAGTGAGATAAACATTTCTTATTCACCTTTATGGTTTATCAACCGCTTTACGGGCCCTGATGCCTGTCTTTATGAAATTTCCCTCAGCCCTGACGCTTTCTCTGTTTCGGATATATCGGTTCTACGAGTGAAAGCGATATCTTTGCACATTACCTATTTATTAGTTTGGCGATCGCTCGGAACCTCATGTGGAAGATTTCTACACCAGGGGTGTCTGGTTTTATGAGGCTATTTTGAATCCGCTTAACCGCATAACCGATGCGATGTTGTCAGTTCATAACCCAACAAATTATTGTTATTGGATTCTGTCAAAAACTGCTTTAGAATACATTCCGAAAATCATTTGCGAAATCTGGCTCGATTTATTATCAATATTTTTTTTTGTATTATAATAATATTTATTTATTGAAACGTGCCTTATTTATTTATTATCTGCCACAATATTGGGAAATAAGTAATAAATGATCAATAAGTAATAAAGTGATGATTAATAAATAATAATAAAATCTCTATAAGCATATTAACTGAAAGATAAATAAAATGAACATGATCAAACTATGTACATGAAGTAATGAGGAGAAAATAAAATGAGTATAATTTTGAACTAATATAACAACGAAATAAAAACACTAGTCTCATTTACACCTCAACCTGGGGTCCCTGAGCCCTCACGCATGAGTGGTAGAGCAGAGCTCTTCGAGATCCCAACGCAGCCCTATCACCGCGTCACTGGTAGTTAGGCAGTGGAGGGTGAGTAAGTGCACTAAAGCCGCAAACACTACATAAGCGATGCAACTGGCCATTACCAGAACTCGAATTACTATCAATTAGAATTTAAAGAGGCTGTGATCTGAATCCAAAGTTTCCTAAACTTTAAATTATCAATCAAGACTTTTGGTCCTCTTGTTAAGTAATCATATTAATTGTTGCACATCTCTATGTGTTATTTAATGTCTGGTTTATGCTTCAGGAGTTTGGCATAGTACGCCCTAATCTTCGAAAAGTAATAGTATGGTGTTAGATCAAGCATTAA
>NW_027110632.1:0-563 GCF_000696795.3 Halyomorpha halys
GGCAAGATCACAGAATCTGCAACTTATAAAAAGATAAATATTATTAACTACTTTACAAAGCCTTCAACAAGCTTCAATTTCAGTAGATATCGGTAGGTTTATCATGTCGCAACAACAGCCCGTAATTCCCATTTAACTAACCTGAACATTGTAAATGGCATGAAGTTAGGCTCTCATTCTCCTAAAAAAATGACATGTTTATGGTACTTATCCAGGTTAAGCATCTCGCTCTAGATTAACCATTTAACAGACGTCAACTAAAAAGCATCCAATAATATTTACAGTAAATGAGGTTGTACGTCTTTTTTGCCAATTATCCCTGTTGACTAAACAGTTATCACCCACCACCTTGTCCTAATCAAAATCTTATTTGACTCAAGATAAAAATTGTATCTATGCTATTCCTAATCCTAGCCAGGCATTCTACCTGAATCACTCGCACCACAACATCCAAAGCAAATAATTCTCCATGATACCTAGGTTATAACAGTATCTGGAATCCAAAACAAGAGGGTGAGCTCTACCAAATTGTAGGATAGAAAGAAAATAATTTTTTGACCCAT
>NW_027110632.1:2233-2865 GCF_000696795.3 Halyomorpha halys
ATTAAAAATAATAAGATATGAGAGATATTCCGTATAACAGGAAATTCTCAATACGAGATGTTATAATCAGTAAATAAAGAATTTGAAAAAAAAAAAAGTAAAAATAATGTGCAAACAATTTGTTTATTTTAGATCGTTAACTTCCTTTTACCAGACAGGTTGTCACTTATATTTTGTCTATCATGAAAAATCAACTCAAAACACACTCAATTGAATTAAAATAAAATAAAAAAGCTATAAAAACGCGAGAGTTAACACTATAAAAAATAATACTTAACTTATTGTAAAAAAGATAGTCTGGGTGGTGGTTAGTAAAAGTACAAAATAGAAGAAAAATTATTTAATGTACACTAACGTTTCGCCCCACTCTGCAGTGCTTCGTCAAGGCTGATCATCCATAAATCATTTAGATTAGCCATTTTATAAATGTCTTAAACCTTGTTTTAGATTGATCAGTCTTGACGAAGTCTTGCAAAATGGGGCAAAACGTTGGTTAACATTAAACAGTTTTTCTACTATTTTGTACCTTTATTGACTGCCACATTATATGAGATATAATAAAACAAAATAGAGAAAAGGCTTAAATGAAAAATGTCACATTCAAGTTAATGATACTTTAACTTGAATGCTTT
>NW_027110632.1:3364-3684 GCF_000696795.3 Halyomorpha halys
ATTCTAAATTCTTAAACATTATTGTTGAATTTTGTCTACTAAACTTCAAGCATGGCAGAATTTTTATAAAATAAGTTCTACACCTAGTTTCTTACGAGTCAAAATGAAAATGCATGTAACATCCGAAAAATGAATTTGTTAACAAAGTTTTGGGAAAGTCACCATTTTTATTCCTTCCCCACCCCAACCATAATGATTAGAGCAAAATAACTTTTTTTTATATGGGCTCTTGATTAACATAGTATTGCAGAGATCGAGAGTAGCATCTTAAACAAATATCACATGACAGTAAATCAGACAACCAAGTTAAGTAAGAACCA
>NW_027110632.1:10234-10647 GCF_000696795.3 Halyomorpha halys
AGTCATTTTGCAGAAAATGAAAGGAATGAATACATTTTTTAATTTCATGGGTAAATAAATTACTATAATCTGGGGTTGATAGAAACCAGTAGGGGTTACTAAGACCCACATAACAACACATTTCGCTAAGACAAAACGTAATTTAACAAATGTTAAATTTATACCTAGGCCTCTTATGAAAATATAGATATAATTCAATGTCTCTATTACAGGACTAGTTCCTGAGGCATTTTACTAAGTTTCCCTAACTTTTTTTCAGTTCAGTATTAAGTAACTAGAAGATACACTTAATTCACGCACTTATCGAAATGGCTTTATCTTCATTTCCGTTAGCAACACAATGAACCATTAAACTATCGTGAATTCCTAGCAGACAGTACTAATAACTTTAAAGCACTGGTTGGTGGGTCTAA
>NW_027110633.1:0-1514 GCF_000696795.3 Halyomorpha halys
ATTTAATCGAAATATGGCTATTTTGTTTAGAAAGACTAACAAATTATTTCGATATGTGACACTGTTAATAATATCCATATGAAAATTATTAACGACAGTAAGATATTATTTTATAGAAATATTAGTAATTCGCACTAAAAAAATTTATGAAAAATATAGAAATAGTATTTCGATATTCTATTTTGATAAATTCATATTCCTTTCGATATTCAACATTGTTATTAATGTCGATATTTTATTTTTTAAAAAAAACTATGTAAAGCTCCTTTTTTTAGCTTTACATAATTTTTTATTTTATTTCGATTTTTCTTTTTGAAAATTTCATATTATTCATATATCTCGATATTTTAAAATATCGATATTTTAGTTCCGATATAATGTCGATATCGATATTGCTAACCTATATCGTTATCGATATCAATATCGATATTTTTGTTTCGATATCCCATCCCTAGTACTGATCCGGCGGAAGAAAGCGTAATTGGAAATAGAAACATGAGATGAAGGCATAAAGGGTTTAATCCAGATTTCGGATACTGCTATTA
This sequence comes from Halyomorpha halys, assembly GCF_000696795.3. Classification (NCBI taxonomy): domain Eukaryota; kingdom Metazoa; phylum Arthropoda; class Insecta; order Hemiptera; family Pentatomidae; genus Halyomorpha; species Halyomorpha halys. The sequence continues at coordinate 546 of NW_027110633.1, forward strand.
TGTGGTAAGAATCGTTGAGAAAGTATATCAAGCCTTCTGTTAAACTAATCCCCACTACTCTTGTACTGAGCAACCGATTTCTTCAATATTCAATGTTTTCTCTGATAATTATAGTGCCCAGGGCCACAATGTTTCACCAAGATTAGCCTAATAATTTATATAGATTTTTATGGAATCTTCGCTAGTTGCTAGTTGAAGAGAGAAGGAGACACAAGAGTGATGTTTACTGAACGAGTGATACTCTAAGACTGAAGATAGGCCGAAGGGACATTAAATTCTTTGATGGGCTGAAGGTATGTGCCAACCTACTCTTCAGGGAAATCGCCCCTCCAACAAGTCCTGGGAGGTCGCAAAGCACGGTCCCCTTGGTCGACTTCCTCGCCGAGGGAAGGACTTCGGGGCTGCAGTCTGAAGTCGCCACTACCAGCCGGAATGGTCCCTCCCCATTCTTTGCTATCATGCAACATTTGTAAAACCGCCTTCAGCGGACCATGTCAAGTTCTCTTATAATAAAAGTAAGATATAATGTAGTAGTGTATATATATTTTTTCTATCGTATTTATCATCTAAATTGTATATATTAAAAATAAAGAGATTAGAAAAAAAAAATTGAAAAAAGTGGGAGGATATTATGCAACAAAATATTCTTCATATTCATTATCTGATAACTAAAACTCATATTTTTTATTTCTATTTATTTATTTATTGATATTTACAACTGTATAAAAAACACAACAAGCAAATTTGATCATAATCACATAATGATAATGATATGATGCAGCAAGTAGAGAAACTACCCAGTAGTAGAACTCTAAAAACATTTTACAATATATGGTCACGAGGCGCCTTCTTTTTAGGCGCCTCGGTGGATTGCCAGGAATGGAAGAGGAAACAAGGTTAGAAACGAGTGGGTTTGGGTGGTTAGGGAGTTTATTATGGAAGGAATGATATCGGGTTCGGGCTAGATCG
>NW_027110634.1:0-4225 GCF_000696795.3 Halyomorpha halys
AATTTCTTCTATTAAATTATTTCCTAAATTTAAAACTTTTATTAACCACTTTTATGTTCATTAATAACCCCAAACAGAACCTACCTTCTGTAGGTAAACTAAACCACTCTCAAACAACTATATTAATAAAAAATAAATCTAAAGTAAAAACTTATTTACTAGTGCCAACGTTTCGGCCAGAATATCTAGACTTCATCATGGCTAAGCTAGAAAAAGATAACAATAAATAAATAAAGCATATATAGAATAATTAAAAAATAGGAAAATAGCTAGCATAGTGTTAATAAACATGCATAGTTCAAGTGTTATAAGAAGAAAAAGGCTGTAAGAGAAGATTAATAATAAAATTACGAAAGAGAAAAAAACAATTGATAAAATAAATATGAAAATTTAGTTAGTAAATATAAGTACAAAAGAAAAATATTAAAATAAATTAATGAAAGAAGTGACAAATAAAATGTATGTATAGGTAATTAAATATGTGAGTAAGACAACAGGATTAAGAAAATACAAAAATAATGCTATTAATTCAAAAGAGACAAAGAAATATAAATAACTTCGACTACCTTCTTTCCACCCAATTCCGGAAGAATAACAATTGAAAGTTTCAAATAAGGCTTACATATTTCCTGTCTTTAATGTTTCAGATTTTCGTTTATAATTTTAAATATGTATGTTAGCAGAAATTGTACCTTTTCATTTATTATTTTAAGTTTAATTTTTTTTTTATTTATTATCAGAAATTAGTCACCTTATGTTTTATGATATGACACATAGTTTTATTTTATTTGTTCTAATCTTATTTTATATATTCTGTTAATTATTGTTGTTGATTTTTATATTTCCAAACTAATTATTTTATTATATTTTATGATGTTTTTTAATTTCATTTTTATTTTGTACTTTACTGTAAGGCTCTAAAGCCTAATTTTAACGCCTGTATATAATTCTAAAGGGATCAATCCTAGAATAAATAAAGAATATTATCATTATTATTAGAAGAAGAATTTAATAATAATAATTAAAAAATTTAAGTAATGGAAAAGAAAGAGAAAGAAAATATATATACTTAATGAAATATGTTAGTAAAATACTAGAATAAATAAACCAAATATAAGATTAAGTAAGACACAAGAAGTAATTAGAAAATATGTCAATGATAATATATGGTGCACATTACTAAAAGCGTGGATAAGGTAAAAAAAAGAAAAGAATAGACAAGGAGAAGGTTAAAGGTAGAAGGGGGTAAAAGCAAGATAAGAAACAAGAGAATTAACCTAAAACACCAACCTGCTTGGAAGAGATCGGAATCCAAGCAAGGTTACGCGTGGATGAAGGTGTGTGAATCATACCAGATTCTGAGTTAAAAAAAAGTACCTTAGAAAACTACCGGAAGGTCAAGAATACCTTAGAAGTTATTTGGATGGGTATAAATAAGAAATTCACAAAGAGAAAGAATAATGAAAAAATGAAATAAATAATTGATAGTGTGGAAGTAAAATAAATAAACGTTTGAAAGTAAACTGTTTTTGCAGAAAATTTATTTTTTTGCTATATCAGGCCGAATCTTCAGGGTAAGAGATCAGGCCTTTTTTTAAAAACTGTCTCCATTTCTACCTAAACACTCTAAAAAAATATAGATATGCCCGTTAAATTTATATGGGTTCCAAGTTACGTGGGAATAGCTGAGAACGAACTGGCTGCAACAGATTCTCTAGCGCTCTCAAAATGGGGTGAACCACATTTCACTCCACCAGAAATAAGCAAACCCTTTAATTAAAAGGAAATCAAAGATGGATGACGATTTATGGAAATGAAAGCCTAAAGAGATATGAAGAAGGAGGTCAAACCCTGGGGTTCATCTGGCATCATAAATGTCATAGGTCGTACTGACTAGGTTGAGGATGGATCAGACGAGACAACCATTTCTACCATATCGCAAAAAAAAAAAAACGCCTATAAAATGTCATTATTGCAATAATAATATGACAATTAGCCATGTCTTTTTAAAATATCCATATTTCAAGTCATCCTTGAATAGTTTTGGGTCAAACCCGAATAAATCCACAACCCTTAGGAACAATAATAAATCAATAGAATTAGTATTTAAATTTTTAAAATAATATTAATTAAAAATAAAAAAATATTTTCACACATTTAAAATCGAATACTATATACTAAACAATATTTAAAGAATTTTATTATATATTTTTCTCACTTCCTTATTTAATTTATTAGACTGATACTATATATATGTTGATTTTTTAATAAATTAAAATAACAGGTAAGAAAAAAAATAGAAACCGTCCCACGCGAGAAATCTTGAAGAATAATAACCTCTGATGAAGTTGTTATATAAAGATAATAAACCGTGATACTATTCATTGCAAGTTCTTCATTGAACAGAGTGTTAGATGCCCTATCTTCTCTTTCTTCATTAAGGCCATGCACAGACAGAACTTCAAGCTATCTCGCTAACTATATCGTGCAATAAATAAGGAATATAATGTTTAATTTTTTTTTATCGAGATATAAAATTATTTATGACTGATGAGTGTTCTGATTAAAAGAAAAAAACCAAGGCAGAAGGCACATGTACAGCAAATCGGGTCATGACTGAGGGAGAACAGCTGGTTGCCATCTTGTCGGAGCCGCCTTCTTCAATGACGGTACATTAACAGCTTAAGAAAAAATTGAGAACAAAAAAATGTAATTCTCGCCTTACTCACGATTAGTAGTTCTATATGCGTTACATGTGTAATAGAGAACATTATAATCTGGTATTTACCTAATCATATCCAATGCCATCTTTACAATATCAGTACAAAAACCCTGTGGACAAAAATTCACCCCAATTTGTGATTATTTAATAAAAACTACGCAGGGTTGAGTTCGGGAAATACAAACTAGGGGCTGTTTCAATTTTTTTTAAAATGTATTGCTATTTACAACTGTATTTAAATAAAAATACATCAAGTAAATTTGATGTAAGATCAAAATGGAGTGATACAGGCATGTAGAGAAACCACCAATTGGTAGCACTCTAATCATATTTCTACATTAGAAGATCTCGAGGCCATGTTCTTTTCAGGCACCTCGGAGGATTGTCAGAAATAAAAGGGGCAAGGTTAGAAACTAGATAGTTTTCATGGTTAGGGGATTTATAATGGAAGGATTGATATCTGGTTCGGGCTAGATATCAAAATGTTAAAACCAAAAATTAATTTTTCATTCTGAGCTCTATATCTTTGAAACTACTTAAGAAACAAGAAAACCTAGCAAAACATCATTTAACGTAAAAAAAAATTTGCTAAAATATGAGCCCTGGCAGAGCTGTTTGCGTTTTATAGTTCCCGAGATACAGCTTTTTAAAAAGCAGCGCATCATGAAAAATCAGTAGTTAGTAAATTTATTGTGAAAAATCTTTATCTTAGGAAACATGAGACATTGAGATGCCTATTAGCACTCAAGTTAAATGTTATTTTTATTTTATTTTACTGACAACAATAAAAAATGAGGCGTATTTTTTAATGGAATCTTTATATGATAATCAGTTAGTGAATTAATGCAATCAATCGTAGATAGAAAACTAATTTTCAAAATGCCTTACCTAGGGGGTCGGACATGGTTAGGTAATGAATAAACAGTTTTTTTAGTTTTAAATTACTACTTATATATCTATTATTTATATAAATATGTTTTAATTATTATTTTATATAGATGTATTTTATAATAAATATTTAATAGAGGTAAAATATAACCTCCATATCAGAACTAAAAAATTAAAATATTTTCATTTTTTTTTTTTTAAATTGGTCAGACGTATGAATGACGTATTTTCAGATAATGACTTCTTTATCTTTACAGCATAATGCCGTTTTAAAGAAAACGAATTAAAAATGTGGGGGTTTTGTTAAATTTGTCAAGTGCCTAGCATTGTGGTAAAGAATTTGTTCTACAACGTAAAACTTAATAATCTTTAAAAACTAACTGTTATATTGGCTATTGTAAGGAAATTGTTCGGGTGGAAGTCATATAAAGAACAAAAAATATTAGAAAAATTATTTATTGGTAACCAACGCCTCACCTAGCTGTACTTTAACAGGGTTAAATGGGAAAAAAATATAAACACTATAGCATACAGTATATGATATGAATATACATAAGAATTAGTAAAAAGTTTGATTTATCAAAAAAATATATAAAAAGAGAAAATGAAGTAAAC
>NW_027110635.1:0-375 GCF_000696795.3 Halyomorpha halys
CGATATCGATATTTTTCTTTCGATATCCCATCCCTAGTTTGGACTAGTAATTATACATAGTTTTCATTAAAGTAATCAAAAATTGGGATGAAATAACTGCCTTTTTATTTTCCCGGCTCTTGTACTAGAATAAAAGAAAAAATATTGTGGAGACGGTCGGAGGTGCGGTCAAAAAAGAACAAAAATAATAGTTAACAACGATTTGTTTGCCGAAGTTTTGTAGAGCTTTAACAGGGATGTTTGAGAGTTTGTGTGTTGTAACGTATTTATTCATTAAATTATTTTATTTTATTAGTACTATTGTTTTTGTTTTTTTAAAACTTATTTATACATTCAAGTGTTTCCTGTAACCGGTTTTTTATTATATTTTCCTTT
>NW_027110635.1:2487-3167 GCF_000696795.3 Halyomorpha halys
AAAAACTATTTTACTGTTAACAGTCATACATTTTTAGGAAAATAATTGAATTGTTCTCCAGGTGGCTCATAACGGTTATAGCGGTGTACAGTAAACAGCTGCGGGGTCGCGATACACGTAATGAACACAAACATAAAACTGAATACTGGAAGATTATTGATTGACCGTGTGTAAAGATGAAAGGAATATGGTCCGGGTGCGGTAAAAAAAAACTCAAATAGTAGAAATAAACTATTTTAATGAGCCAACGTTTCGCCCCACGTTGCAGGGCTTCTTCAGGGCTAAAAAAAGATACAAACACATAATACACATAACATAGATTACATAACATAACATTACAATAACATTAACATTACATAACATTAACATTACACATAAAATAGTTTATTTCTACTATTTGAGTTTTTTTTTACCGCACCCGGACCATATTCCTTTCATAAAACTGAATGTATTTCCAAGACTCCTTAACGACTAGATTTACCCCTTAAGGGATTTATAGTAGGAATGGGATATCGATATGGATATTAGCGAAATATTGATATTTTGTCTCCGATATCCGATATTTTGATATCAATATCCAGTAACCGATAATATCGGAATATTGTTGCAAATATTTTCATATCGATATTACAGCAATGTAAAATATCGAAAAAAATATGTATTTATCAAAATAAAATATC
>NW_027110635.1:3217-3560 GCF_000696795.3 Halyomorpha halys
AAAAACTATTTTACTGTTAACAGTCATACATTTTTAGGAAAATAATTGAATTGTTCTCCAGGTGGCTCATAACGGTTATAGCGGTGTACAGTAAAAAGCTGCAGGGTCGCGACACACGTAATGAACACACACATAAAACTGAATTTCCAAGACTCCTTAACGACTAGATTTACCCCTTAAGGGATTCATAGTAGGAATGGGATATCGATATGGATATTATCGAAATACCGATATTTTGTCTCCGATATCGATAATATCGGAATATTGTTGCAAATATTTTCATATCGATATTACAGCAATGTAAAATATCGAAAAAAATATGTATTTATCAAAATAAAATATC
>NW_027110635.1:7915-9239 GCF_000696795.3 Halyomorpha halys
TTTTGATTTTTAAAAAGCTATATATCGAGAACTATTGGACGTAAATAGCTCTTTTTGGGCTAACATTTCAGCTCTTCTTTAATTAATGTTCTCTTAGATTTTCTAGACTCATCAATTTTGACTATTAATTATACCTAGTTTTCATTAAAGTACTCAAAATTGGGGTGAGATAACTGCCTTTTTTTCTTCCCGGCTCTTGTACTAAGACATTGCACAAGGTCCTTGCTGCTCGATATCTCATTTACAAGTAAGCTTCAATCGGACTGATAGCGTAAGGGGTTTTCATGATTGAAGTCAGCCTGGCTTTTGAACGATGACTGTCATTAGGACTGACCTCAAGGTGCAATATATATATATATTATTGTACTAAATGAGAAGAATGCTGACCAGTTCCCGGAGGGGGTGTAGCCCCGGCATAAGGGCAGATCACTTCTCCTTGCTCAATCTTGTTCCCTGGAATATTCCCCACCAGCCAGTGTTGCCACTCCCTGGCTTTATGGTTGGTTCTACTTGGTGCATCCGGATCTGAAAGAAATTAGAACATTTGTAAAGTTGCCTCTACACGTTTATAAAAAAAATGGCTTATTCGCGTATGCGCAAGCGTGTGGATGATTGATTTGGATTGGCCGGTTCAAGTTACCCTGAATTTGAGGCCGATCTGTTGAGTGTCGGTATATATATATCGGTATATCGAATCGTCCACACATTTGCGTTTAGTTATCAATGTTTTAGAGCTGCCAGCAGAAAAATACTCTTAATTTTTAAATTAATTAAAGAATTTTTCCAACCTTTGGATTCAATAATTAATTCTAGTTTAAGATTGTATATTTTAAAATTCTATAAATTCGGTGCCAATACTTGGTTTTAAAACTTTTTAATTGACTTCAGCTCTTTATTTCTTATTTCATACAGTATAAAAATATATTTATAAAGACATTATGTGTGTGGGTAATTTTCTTTTTTATTATAATTTATTTATTGATATTTACAACTGTATAAAAAATACAACAAGTAAATTTGATCATAATGACATAGATATGATACAGCATGTAGAGAAACTAACCAGTAGTAGAACTCTAAAAACAGTTTACAATATAAGTTCACGAGGCCATCTTCTTTTCAGGCGCCTCGGAGGATTTCCAGGAATATAAGAGGAAGGAAGGTTAGAAACTAGTGGGTTTGGGTGGTTAGGGAGTTTATTATGGAAGGAATTGTCATTATTATTATTGTATGTGCAACAGACCATGGAGGGCTAAGTCCTCACACGATGTATTAGTAAATATATCGTATTTCTACACGATGTATTTACTAATACATCGCGCGT
>NW_027110635.1:14544-18024 GCF_000696795.3 Halyomorpha halys
TTATATGAAAACTTATCCTGCCTTAACTATCAACACTATTACCTAACTATAAGTAGAAAAGTAAGACTATGGTAAGGGTATGAATCTAGAATGGAACAGTCTTTAGTTACATGATTGTGCAGATGGTTAAACCTGGATAAGTTTTCATATAAAATTAGGACGACATAATTATATTGATATATTTAACTGAGAAACTAAAGTGAAGTTCACAATACTACGACTGTCGTTTGTCGAAATGGTAGTGCTATATCTCAGGAATAATAAATGAAAAAGAAAAAAGAAAATAATTAACTTATCTTACAAAAGTAAGTGGTTCCATTTTTTTTTTTTTAATCTGAATGTGTATTGTAGAAAAATAAGTGAACTATGTTACCTATCATACAGACTGTGTAAAAAGAGTTATCATCTCCATTCCAGAAAACTTTGGGTGGGCTTGCTACTGATGCTGGAGACAGGACGTTTCCCAATTTCACTTTGGCGGAACCATATTGTACCTGGCAGAGTAAGGTCAGTGTTACTTTAGAACTTATTATCGTTTTAATACAAATAAACAAATAGGACAATTAATAAATTAACAAAGTAAGCCAATAGAATTGTCATTTTGAGACAGAGGAAGATATTTGGGTTTCATTCCGCAGAAAGGAACCCAAATAGCAATAGAAAGAGAAATAGGATGTAAAGTTAATTGCTGATAAAAAATTCACAAACAAAATTATTTATGTACTGATTCATTCAGCACAAGACTGTGATTGGAGGAAGCAGTCAGAGGAGCCCAAGTCCTGTGTACCGCTGTTGAGAAGTCAGAAAAAAAAATTAGGGAGAAATGCTTTATTCATTCATACTGGCCAAATACATCGGGTTGCTACATTACACAGCATACTAATCAATATATAATCGGACATATATAAATTACATATTTTTATATGATATAATACAATAGAAAGAAAACATTTTTTCCCCTACAGTTTTCTTTTACAATTAATACCATTCTACAACCTAAACACAAGTTTTTCAATTTATTTATTTTTTTCTTTCCCTTCCATTTCACAATATTTATTTCATTTGATCGACAAATTCACTCTCTCGAATTCCCCTATATAACAAATATTAAAATATGAAAATATCAATAATTCCCTTACTCATTAATTTCCATGCATGTGGTGGTGGATGATTCCCAGGGAGTCAAGTATTATATTCTCTGTTATCCTAGCCACGTCCTGGACATCGACCCCAAGCTCCTAGTTGTGCTGGGAATCGTTCCACGGGCTCCGAACCCCTCGTTCTCCGAAGCCCTCACGGAACTCCTCCTTGAGGAAAGGGATACATTTATCGTAGATTTCCTTTTTTTCCCTATCTACCTTCTTTGCCTGGTCAAGGTCGTTATTTTCATATCTCACGGTGGAATCCAGAATGATTGCAGACTTCCCCTTCTTAGGAAAAACAACAATATCCGCATATCTTGTGGATCCATCCGTATCTACGCAGTAGACCTCGTCAAAGCAGGCAAAATCTCTTTCTTTTAGGAGCTGCATTAACTCGTATTTCACTCAATGATGTCGGCGTGTTATGAGGAGGAAGTTTTGGGGGCATTTCCCCAGCACATGTGCTGGTGTTTCCGGCTCTCTGTTGCATTTGTGACAGAGGGACCCAACTTCTCTATCTCTATATAGAAAAAAGTAGGAAATTATATCATGGAATAAATGAGTAAAATTGTTCATTTTGACGGGCGGTTTAAATTCCAACTATTGGGCAGTTCCACATGAAATGTCCTTTTTTATTATCTCATAATCTCGAAGTAGGATTAATGGACTTTTGTTGTTTACGTATTCATCCTCTCTTTTTAATAATATTTACAATCATTCCTATCGATTGCACATTGTTTAGAGTGCTAATAGACATCGATATGTCACATAGTTCCTGAGATATAGATTTCTCAAAATAAATTAACTAACTACTAATATTTCAGAACATTTTTAATAATTGTTGCTTTTTAAAAGGTTATATCTCGAGGCTTTGGGGCTCCACTAAACCTTCGAATTCCTCTCGTATCCAATCTTTACAATCCAAAATCCTTCGTAAAATCCTCAATGCTCCTTATTTTGTTACTAATAAAACCATCCATAAAGACCTAAATGTTCCTTATGTAACCGATCTAGCTCGAACCCGATATTATTCCTTCCATAATAAACTCCCTAACCACCCAAACCCACTCGTTTCTAACCTTGCTTCCTCTTCCATTCCTGGCAATCCTCCAAGGCGCCTGAAAAGAAGATGGCCTCGTGACCTTATATTGTAAACTGTTTTAGAGTTCTACTACTGGGTAGTTTCTCTACATCCTGTATCATATCATATGTCATTATGATCAAATTTACTGGTTGTATTTTTTTATACGGTTGTAAATATCAACAAATAAATAAAAAAAAAATATCTCGAGAAATGTTGGACCTAAATTGCTCTATTAGAGCTAATATTTCAGAAAATTTACTCTTCTTTAAATAATGTTCTCTTAGATTTTCTAGTGTTGTTGGTAGTTTTAAAGATATACAGCTCCGAATGAAAAATTAATGTTTTTTAAGGTTTTGAAACAGCCGTGATTTTTTATTCCTCCTACGTATACTTGGCAGACTCATCAATTCTGACTATTAATTATACATAGTTTCATTAAAGTAATTAAAAATTGGGGTGAGATAACTGCCTTTTTTCTCCTCTTGGGCTCTTGTACTACTTCTGCTCACACATTATTCGCCAGACCTCTCTCGAGATTATTATATAAGATTTCCATCTGTTCAGAATTTTGGAACTGTTCTTCCTTAAAATTTTTGAAAATTATTTTTGGACAAAAACGCAATCTGATTTCATTTCTTCACAAAACCCTGAATTTTTCAGTTCTGGAATTGAAAAGTTGATAGCACATCGCGTGTATAGAAAATTAGAATAAATATTTTCAATTAAAATGTTTTAATTTCATAAAGTTGTTTTTATGTTAAATCTAACATTTCATGCGAAAAGACTCAATAATAATTTAAATATCAATTAATGTTATTTAATAAATACTTTTTTTTCAATGTAGCAGATTTATATTTCCTCCCTAAAAAATAGGATTAGAAAATAGCATTAATATAAACTGTAGTAAAAAAAAAAATTGAAGTTGTGAAGAACCTGTTTTTGGAGGGGGCGAGGGTTCCAAATCTGAACTCAAAAACGCTTTTTTAAATACTTTTAAAATATATTTTTAGTGTGTTTAACAAGCTTACATGAACATTTTTATAGTATTTCCTTTCTTTATTAGAATCATATAGATGAAATTAAATGTGTTTTGTATCACCCAAGGGCGAACCTTGGATTAATATTAGGGGAGAGCCATGGTCGTTCAGGTTCTGACATTTTAGGACGGAAAAGCTAAATGAAACTAAAATTTTAATTAAATAATATTATTTCAAAATTTTTTGAGACAAGGTAATTATTTATTAAATAAAACCA
>NW_027110635.1:21539-22474 GCF_000696795.3 Halyomorpha halys
ACTAGTCAAAATTCATGAGTTTGCCAAGTATAGGTAGGGGGAATAAACAATGGCGGCTGTTTCAAAACCTTAATTTTTAATTTGGAGCTCTATATTTTCAAAACTAACAACAACACTAGAAAATCTAAGAGAACATTATTTAAAGAATAGTAAATTGTCTGAAATATTAGCCCTAAAAGAGCTATTTACGTCCAATAGTTCTCGAGATTAAAATTTCTTAAAAATCTACTGAAAGATTAGAACTTAATTTTGACAAATCTATATCTCAGGAACTATGCAACGTACAGATGTCTATTAGCACTCAAAATAAAGCTAGTTTAATGGATTATAAAGAAGTTTATGACCTTTGCCTTCGTAGAAATAGTAGTTTGCATGATATTTGTTAAAATAAATTGATTTACAGTTTTAGGGCGAACCTTGGATTAATATTAGGGGAGAGCCATGGTCGTTCAGGTTCTGACATTTTAGGACGGAAAAGCTAAATGAAACTAAAATTTTAATTAAATAATATTATTTCAAAATTTTTTGAGACAAGGTAATTATTTATTAAATAAAACCAAAAATTGTATCCAATACTGTCTCAACACTTTATTTCTTATTAGTCCAACGTTTCGGCTATTCCAGCCATCTTCAATACAAATCTCCTCTTCACATTAAATTATAATTTTTATTGCAGGCTATTCTGCCCAGGTCATTTTTAACACAGTGTCTTCCAAAAAGTCAATTTAGAGATTCGATAATCATTGTCTTCAGAAAAAATGAAAAACTACCCCTTTAGTTAACATTTGTTATGGAGCAGTTAGAACAACAATTTTCTTAATTTAATGATTTAAAATGTAGTATCATAGGTCCTAGAATGGGATTAACTTATGATAATTGCAGTAATTTGTGACATTCTGTTACTAAAAAAAACAGGCATGTTCGTTGCAAGTTAC
>NW_027110635.1:22524-23201 GCF_000696795.3 Halyomorpha halys
TTCACATATGAATATAAATTTGGCAAATGAAAATTTGTCCAAACAACTATAAATCAATTTATTTTAGCAAATTTCATGTAAACTACTACTCCTACAAAGATAAACATCATAAAATAATTTATAGCTCATTAAACTAGCTTTAATTTGAGTGCTGGCAGACACCTGTACGTCAAATGGTTTTTGAGATATACATTTTTCAAAATAAATTCACTAACTACTGATCTTTCAGTACGTCCCATACAACATTTTTCTGAAACGTTGCTTTTTAAACAGCTATATCTCGAAAAAAAATTAACGTAAATAACTCTATTAGGACTCATATTTTAGCAAATTTACTATTTTTTAAATGACGTTCTCTTAGGTTTTGTTGTATTGTTCCTACTTTTTAAGATATAGAGCTCCGAATGATTTTTTTTTTTTTATCGCTTTGAAACAGCCGCCATTTTTTTCGCCATATTCCTCCAACCTATACTTGGCAGACTCATCAATTTTGACTAGTAATTGTACATAGTTTTCATTAAAGTAATCAAAAATTGGGGTGAGATAACTGCCTTTTTTTCTCCTCTTGGGCTCTTGTACTAATAGTACTTTTAAGAGCTGATTGATGATATTTTAGAATCTTGTGGGAAAATATGTTATGGTGGGAATACTTAGTAAAAATGTCCCCTTATTTCGTG
>NW_027110636.1:0-4983 GCF_000696795.3 Halyomorpha halys
TATATTTAATTCAATGAAAGCGATAGCTTGTCAATAAACTGTGTATACCAATATCACTATCAATCAGACATCTAAAAAGTTTATTATATATAAAGGTAAGAATGTTGTTGTTGTTGACTGGGGCTTTAGGGCGTAAAACCCTGAGGTCATCAACGCCCATGTTTCGTGCTTTATAATTCTATTTAACTTTATTTTTCTCTTTAAATAATTTCGAAAAAAAAATTAAATAATTACTAATTAAATCTTTTGATATTTTTTATTACGTATAACAGATTTTCTGGTTTAAATCTTATTCAAAAGGCCATTTCTTTTTAAGAAAACTAAGACCATTTCCACGTTCTTCTGGTCATCATTCAGAGCATCCCATACACTCGGTCCTACTCCCAATCTACTCAAGTTCGCAGAATAAAAGTGACATTTCTCAAATATGTGACTGATCGTAAGTACACTGTTGCAGTATTGACATTTTGGCGGTGGCTGCTTACTGATTAGATATCTATGAGTTAAACTCGTATGACCTATTCTCAATCTGGCAATAGCTACCTCCTCCCTGCGATTGGAACGGTTTGATGTGGTCCATGGTTTAGTGGTTTTTTTGATAGTTTTTAATTTGCTTGGCGGGCTTTCATCCCACATGGCTTGTCAACTAGATGATATCATTGGAAGACTTATTTCTTGTGGTGTCAGAATGGCTGCGCCCTGACCTGGAAGAGCTAAGGAGATAAGAATGTTTCACCAATTTTAATTTATAAACAATATGCTCTAGGTTTAGACTCTAATGCCAACTTCAAAAACAAAAAAATCATTTGCACACTTCAATACAGAATAATAATTTATATTATTGATTATAATTTTATACTGAAGAATTTTTTTTTTAATAATAATACTTTATTTATTCTGGGACGAGTCCCTTTAGAATAATACAGATAAATCAATAGATGAGGGATGAGGAGCCCTTAAATACTTAAACAAAAAATACAAAGAAATATAAACAGTCATTATAAAAAAATAATTATAGGTTACTTTCTCACTTTTATCAGTTGAACAATAAAAAAAAAGTGAATAAATAAAAAAGAGAAAAGAAAACGATGTAAAAATAATAGTTTACATTTATATTTACAATTTTATGGGGTCTGAATGGATAGGAAATGATTGAACAGGCAGGATTTAAAGGTGGGGAAGGTATTGGAGGGACGGATGTTGGAAGGGATGGAGTTCCATAAGGATGAGGATCGGATAATGAACGATTTTTCGAAAGCAGCGCTTCGGTGGGCTCTTGTGTATAAATCTGTAAACCGTGAACAGGTATTGCGGGAACGTATAGAGGATTTGAATTGAAGGAGCACGGAGATGTATGAAGGACGGCGGGATTGGATGACTTGGAAGATGAAAGATGCCAGGAAGTACTTACGACTGTAAGAAGGATAAAGCCACTTCAACTCTGCATAAAAACGGGAAACAGAGGCGTCCATTGGGATCCCGAAGATGAATCGTACACAGAAATTAATCAAACGTTTTAATTCTTCTCCTGTTGGACATTTTACACACTTTCTGAGGGGCTAATTTAAATTATTTAGCTTAAAATTTAGTTTGTCTAGAATTTTTGTACAAAGTAGGTTCATATTTGTTTATAAATGACATGCCTAGTTTAAATTGTTTGTAATATAGTCCTATTAAATACTACTCACAATTTTTGAAAAAAAGATAACAAGGATAATGAGGTGTAGATAGTTAACCATAAGTTTATAATTGGAGAAAATGATTGGTGGTACGATCAGCAACACAGAACATAAATATGTTTTAGCCAGGATCCTCTGCTACAAGCTCCCTGACGGAGACCTGAAATTTAGGTCGAAACGTCGCCATGAATTAATAATATTTGTTCTTTATGCTGATCGCGCCCTCCCTCCACCATCTTCTCCAATACATTAATAACAACAATAAAAGTAGTGTGACTAAAATTCAATTATAAAAATGTATTAAATTTACAAAATCTGAAGCCAAAGTCTTTCTATTAAAACGATGATATTTCATTATTATAGGATTCATTATATTTAATATTCAAGTCATCCCACCAAATCTCTATAATTTGAATCATCTGAAACAAAACAATACAATTTCGTCATATATAAGTCGCATATGGTTTTAAAAACTAAAAAAATCCCCATAACATTTTCTATTCCTTTGAAAATTCAAACCTCAAATTGAGGATCGTCCGTAGCTCAGATGGTTTGGTCCAGGTCTATCGTTATGTGATCTGTAGGCAGCGCAGGTACGATTCCGGCCTGGGGCGTTGAATTTTTCATGTGGTGGTCCCACTAAATGAATGACTTGACCCCCCACTATGAAGTTATAATAGTTTGGTC
Organism: Halyomorpha halys; assembly: GCF_000696795.3. Taxonomy (NCBI): domain Eukaryota; kingdom Metazoa; phylum Arthropoda; class Insecta; order Hemiptera; family Pentatomidae; genus Halyomorpha; species Halyomorpha halys. Next base: position 2,367 of record NW_027110636.1, read on the forward strand.
ACCTGTAGATAACTAGGCAAACATCAACTCCTGTGGATCGCCTAAGCAATGTAATATATTATTATAATATTTATAACGAGTTTAATTATTACAGATTTAATTATTATTAGTAGAATTATTATAGATTGAGTAATCTATCAATACATGATAAAGTGTTTAATTTTTCTTCCTGTTGGACATTTTACACACTTTTGATCTTCGTATTATTTACTTACTACTTTATCATGAATCTACCAGATAGTCTCATCTACATCAACGATCTGGTGTATTTGAAATTCATTGGTATTGATAAATATTGAGTTTCTTGGTTATAGTTACTACTTATTAGGACCACACCTTATAGACTTAATCACCTAATAACATTTAACAACCTTTCTCTCCGCCTCAAATTTATAATTTACAAAAGTATGCTTAGACCGGCCCTCTTATATGGAGCATCTATGCTGGTTAATGGTTAAAACAGCATCCACAACAGCGACGAAACTCAATAGTTTTTTGTATAGTATCCTCAGACGTATTGTGAAATATTCTTCATTAGAACGTGCGAAAAACTGAAAAAAAAAAAAAGAGCCGAAGAGGAGAAAAAGACAGTTATCTCACACCAATTTTTGATTACTTTAATGAAAATTATCTATAATTACTAGCCACAATTGACGAGTCTGCCAAGTATAGGTAGGGGGAACAAAAAATGACGGCTGTTTCAAAGCTATAAAAAAAAAAAATTCATTCGCAGCACTATATCTTAAAAAGTAGGAATAAGACAAGAAAACCTAAGAGAATGTCATTTAAAGAAGAGTAAATTTGCTAAATATGAGCCCTAATAGAGTTATTTACGTTAAATATTTTTCGATATATATCTTTTTAAAAAGCAACGATTCAGAAAAATGTTGTATGGGTCGTACTAAAAGATCAGTAGTTAGTGAATTTATTTTGAAAAATTTATATCTCAAAAACCATTTGACGTATAGATGTCTATTAGCACTCAAATTAAAGCTAGTTTAATGAGCTATAAAGTAGTTTATGATGTTTATCTTCGTAGGAGTAATAGTTTACATGAAATTTGCTAAAATAAATTAATTTATAGTTGTTCGGACAAATTTTCATTTGCCAAATTTATATTCATATGTGAATATCATAAAAACTACTACCCCTACGAAGATAAGTGTCATAAACTACTTTATAGAAAGTTAAATTTCCTTTATTTTGAGTGTTTGCAGACATATTTGCGTCTTATGGATCTAGACTATATTTATCTACAAAAGTCCAACATTTTATACGAACAATAAGAAATTAACATTTTGTGAGTTTATTTTGTCAAATATCATAAATATTACTACTCCTACAAAGATAAAGAAATTTTCATATTTTCTCAAAATAAATTAACTAACTACTAATCTTTCAGTTGATTTTAAGAAATTTTGCTTTTTAATAAGCTATATCTCCAGAACTATTGGACGCAAATAGCTTAAATTTCAGAAAATTTACTCTTCTTTAAATAACGTTCTTTAGATTTTCTAATGTTGTTGTTAGTTTTTATGATATAGAGCCCCGAATGAAAAATTATTTTTTTTTTTTTTAAGTTTTGAAACAGCCGCCATTTTTTAATCCCCCTACCTACACTTGGCAGACTCATCAATTTCGACTAGCAATTATACATAGTTTTCATTAAAGAAATAAATAATTGGGGGTGAAATATTTGCCTTTTTTTTCTTCCCGGCTCTTGTACTATAAGAGGTGGGAGGGAGTTATCCACAGGGTACAACCCTATTCCAACTATGGTGGGAGGTTAAGTTTTCAGTTTTTGGGACCACCACAGAAATAATAGTTGACTCACTAGGCCGGTTCGAATCAGCGTTCCAAGTTGTTAAAACCTACGCCTCAACTCCCATGGCTACGAGCGGCCCATACACATATTAACAGTCTCAGAATCGATTGAGGATAACTACTATTGACATAGTGAAAACTGATGAGCCCTGTCATAAGAAAGCAGTCATATTCAAGTTTTACTATAAATATCCAATCTATCAGGGACGGCCGACAAGTCGATGTCGATGCCAATTTGGGTTGATCATTGATTCTTCGCAATGTCTGGGTTGGAATTCTGTGTGCCATGGGCTTTGAAGCGATTGTAGAAGACAAAACTTTCAAGCAATAGTTTCTGACATATTTCATATGGAACAAAAGTTATTAATTATCCATGTTCTTTCAATTTCCCTGAATGAGAATTTCAGGCCCTTTAAATAATCATTTTTGGTTTTTACGTAGGTAGATAAGCCGTATATCTATATTTCAGTACGATGTGTACTCTGCGCGCTTTTGATTGATTAGCAAAAAGTAAGTCATATTATTTTTTCTTGGCCAAAAAAAAACACGAAAGTGAAATATTGAAATCAAATTATCAGCCATACTGTGTAGCTTTATAAAAACGTCTTCATATTCACGAACAAATACAACCTTTACATTGCAGTTGTTAAAAAAAATTATTTTATTATTTTAATTTATTTATTGATATTTACAACTGTACATAAATCCGTCAAGTAAATTTGAGGAAATAATAATGGTATTGTATAAGCATGTAGAGAAACTACCCAAAGGTAGCACTCTAAAAACATTTTTA
>NW_027110637.1:0-4013 GCF_000696795.3 Halyomorpha halys
TCATCTCAGAAGTTCCATTATTCGTGTCATTCTTCTATTATTTTATTGCAGGTACCAATTTTGATCGAATTCATTTCTTGTTCCCATAAAATTCTTCATAAATATTTTTTTATATTTCAGGTTCTTTTAATAATATATTTAAGGAGAATCTTCATAAATTATTTTCCTTTCATATTTATAATGACTTAGGTCTCTTAAATACCTCAAATAATATTTTCTTGTTGCCAACTAATAATTAACTATTACGATAGTTCACATTGAGCTTATGAATCCTAGAACAAAAGCTATTCTTCGCATTAGTTCTACTATGATCTTCTTGTTCAACACTGCAGAGTTAACATTCTTATCTGGTATTTAATGATTAGTTATTTACTTTATATTTTAATCGCGATCAGATTTAAGATGGAATCTTAATATATATTCAATGCTGAGGAATAAACGATGTCCAAATTTATACAGAACAAAAATATTCAGTATTCAACAGGTTTTTTTATTTAATGTAGTTGTTTTTTTGTTTTTTTATCAAACTAAAATTCTTTAAATTTAAATATTAATCTAAATAAACTTTAATAACAACACACAATAGTTGTATAACGAAGAATAATATTGGTTACGATGTTGAGGAATAAATGTTATCTAAATTAGTGTGTAAGAAATACAATCAAGGAAATGATGGGTCTCCAATTTTGAATTTAAGAAGTCTTTGATCAAAATATAATAAATAAAACCAAAAATCTGGAAACGTAGATAACAATGCACAATAGTTCTATAATTAATATTAATATTTATTGACATGTCCCCTTCCAGAACGATTTAGCCTATTCCAAGCTTGATCATGTCGTGTTGTTTAAAAATATGTTGTTTATAAAAAATGAGCAGGTAAAATTAATTGGTTTGCTGCATACCGGTGCCTTATGGTTGGCGTTGCGACTAATACTAGCATGTGTACCTTGAATCCAAATTTCACTGACTCCTCATTTTTTTGCTTCTTTCTCAACTGTCCACAGCACTTAACCACCTCTTAACCTACAGACCTACAGTTTTTGTGATTTGGTATATATTCAATGCGATTAAATCCATTTTTTTATTATTCAGGACAAACCTACTGGTTGGAAGTTAATTACTATTAAATTCACCCAAAATAATGGAAGAAAACGAAAATATAAAAAACTTCTATGATTAATTTTTTTTTCTTGGACTTGTTTCTAATATTAAATAAACGTTTCATTAAAATGATTAATCCCACGTGCGAATTTCCTGTGAGTATTCAAATGGATTTTTCTTATCCCTCAATCACTGGTACAAAGCATAGCAGATTCCGTTTCTAAAACAACGTTTGGTAAATTATCTCGACAAGGCAAGGTATTATAAAAATATAATTATATGTTTTATAAGTATTATAAAAAATATTTCAACATGACTCTTTCATCATTAAAAGCTTAATGATCATTCTAGATTTTAAAATTTAGATTGAGTGTATAATGGAGATATAATGGTAATTTATATAATTATTATAATAATGAATTGCTTCGGTTTTTTCTCTATTTTAGCGAAAATTAATTGTATGATGTATGAAGCATAAATATGTATAGAAAAGTTTTAAAATAAAATATTAAAGTCTCCCTCCCAATGAGGTACTTTTTGATTTTCGAGATGATATTTAAGAAGAAATAAAATTCTAAAACTATGGTTGTTCCTTTATGAACAGCATTTCTTATCTGGTTTCAGCATGGATATTTAAGGAGGATAAAGATTTATACCAGGATAATATAGAAAAATATGGATTGACGGGAAGTTTATTGAAGATGTAGACTGAAAAACCTGTAGGAAAGGTTACAGTTCCAGAATTTGTGAAATATTTTGTTAATTATAAAAAGCTTCAAAGAACCTTATCCAAAAGGTATATGAAGAAAATAAAATACCTAAAGAGTGGGAATATAATATTATTGTATAAAGATGGTGACCAGGATGAGTTTTCATATTACAGCCCCATCTGCATAATATCGCCTATAGATTCTGTTACGGAGAAAAATTGAGGTAAATCAATATTTAGACGAGGTGACCAAAGCAGACGGAAATCATACTAACGATCAAATCTTTCCATTAAGCAGTATCTCAAAGAAGAACTCAGACCAATATAGGAATATTTATTGTTAATTAAATGTTAGCATTAAATTATTCAATGGAGGTTGTGAATAAAAATGCCTTAGTTAGGTTTTACAGCATGTCGGAGTCTTTACCTCTCCTTTGCCCCTTTCATCAGATTCCCTAATCACCTGCTATTATCAACATGAGCTATTTCTTAACCTAATGGAGCGCGGTGGCACCGTGGTAAGGCACGATACTATTAACTCCAAGGACCCTTGTTTGAATCTCGTTAGACCAAAAAATTGTATTCTGTTACACTGTTGCCGGGAGTCAACCCTGTGGGTGCTGGAGCCCTACCGGGGTCCACCCAGCCTCTCAAGTTGGGTAAAAATCATGAGGTCGAGCGTGATTCTTACCCAATCACCTCCTTGCACAACCGTTAGTCTAGTAACAGTACTTCCTTACAAAGTACTGAACCCCTGACCCTTCATGGGTTGTGGTATTGCAGATTTTAATTTTTTTATTAAAATTATGTCAAACTTATTAACAGGTACCGATTCGAAAGGTACCAGGAGAGGAGGAGACATGGTAAGCCTCAAGAAAGTAAAAATGTACGAAAAAAATCACTAGAATCTGTGAAATTTACCTATCAAGTTCAAAGGTCAGGTAAAACCTTATGGGCTGAAGTCTATGAAATTTTAACCAATGAGAGGTCAAGCAGATATCCTAAGATCCAGGTATACTCGATACAGAAAGGTCGACAGTTGGTATTTTTGCAGGATGGTGAGAGACAGAGATACTATATAGCATCTTCCACTGGAAGTTCTTAATGGACATCTAAGGCTATCTTTTAATAGCCAAATGGAAAAGTAATAGTATAGACCTAATTTTCATGCAGTAAAAACTGAAAAATATGCAGTGAGAAAATAATAAACTTGCAATTGTATAACTTATAATATAAACTCATGGAAAATTTATCTAACCTTCTTTGAATCAAATTTATCTTCCAAATACTCTCTTCATTTATGCACATTAATGGTGGGTAATAAAATAATAAAAAGGTCGATGACCAAGGTTACCAATATATTTGTTAATTCGAAAATGTGGGAGTAATAAATGAAATCTTAGTCAATTCCTCATCGTAATTGTAGAAAAATCGTAAAAGTTGTAGAAGATTCCAGAGGTTTTATTCCAAACCTATTATAAAATTAAAATGGACAACGTGTATTTAAAACAATTTTTTCTCAAAATGAATATAATGGATATTTGTTCACCTTTTACCAAGGTAAACATGCAGAAATCCAAACTACTCTGATTAAAACTTAAAATTTTGCCTATAATTCCAGAGCTATGAGGAAGCTATTTTTTTTATTTCTTAAAACTATCTAAATTTTGAGTTTTAGAAAAATATTCACTATACGAGTTATTTAAACTATTCCTAGCAAAATTACTTTTTTTAATTTCTCATATAATTGCATATATCATGTTCTTCCGTTTAACTATTGAATATTGCATTTATGTACGAATAAGCTTTAAACAAACAACTAAATAAAAAAACAATAGAATAAATACAGACGAAAGAATAAAGGGCTGGTAATAGAGATGGGAGAATGAACTTTAAACAAAAAGAAAAAGAAGAAGGTTCTTGAAAAAAAATTATAGAATCAAGAGTTGTGAATTTTAGTGTTAAAAGGAAGAAGAAGAAATGCCTTGTAGGTAGGGATGGGATATCGATATCGATATTATCGAAATATCGATATTTTGTCTCCGATATCCGATATTTTGATATCGATATCGAGTAACCGATAATATCGGAATATCGATAATTTTCCTTCGATAATATCGGAATATCGGTTTCTAAAAAAATAAATAAATATCGATACCATATCGATATTAAAATAATGCAAAATATCGAAATAAAGATG
>NW_027110637.1:5253-6475 GCF_000696795.3 Halyomorpha halys
TGGTGTTGCTTTGTTATTAAGAGTTTCTTATGTATTTTGATTAGGTATGACATAAAATAAGTCTTCCTGTGTCTTGCTATATCATTTTGTAATTATTATTACTTCAATTCGTTAAATTTTCGATATCGATATTTCGATATTTTAGTTCCGATATAACACCGATATCGATATTGCTATCCGATATCGATATAGATACCGATATCGATATTTTTCTTTCGATATCCCATCCCTACTTGTAGGTCGGGAATGAGAGTGGAAGGACTTTCATGAAGGTTCTACTACTAACCATTGAAGAAGATAAAAAAATCAAAACGGTTACAAGTTATAGAGAAGGGTTCCACCATCTAACATTTCCTAGCAAACCATTATATTTTATTATGATATGATAGATTAAAAATGTCGGTAGATTTTAATCTAACAGACATTTTATTTATTAAAATGAACTAATTTTATTATTAGTACTTTCCGTGAATGTATTTTTGCCCTTTTAGATAATATTAAACCATAAAGATACAAATAAGAGTATTTTTATAACTATCTGAATGTTTATTGGAAGGCTTCTTAAAGGGGAATATTGGTTTATATTTTTCTCTCTATTTGAAAATAAAGTGAGTTATAAAAATCCAACTACTTAAAATTAATTTCTTTTGTGAGGTTTCATATTAAAAATATTTTGGTATTTTTAAAAAAATGTATTTTATATGAAAATAAAAAAAACAGGATTTACATAAATAAATTCTTAGAACTAATAGTGATGACTAGAGTGATGAGAGGAAGATGAGGCAGAGCCGTGGTGTTCGTGGTGCTTATGTTCTTCGTGATGCTCATGGTGGTGCTTGAAGAAGGTCTCTTTGGAACCTTCAACATGAGGATGCTTAGCGTGTCCTTTCCTCTCTACGACGGCGTTGAAACCATTCTTCTTGTCGGCGGTGTAGTGGACGATCCTCTCGGTACCGTCGGGTTCGTAGAGGGAGTAGTAGCCCTTGACAACGTCTCCTTCCCTGGTTTCTTCCTGTTTCTTGACGTCGTGGGTGTGGCCGTCGTGTACTCCGTAATCGAACTTATACTTTGGATGAGCCTAAAATTATAAATAGTATATTAGCTATAAATATATTTTTTCTTTTAGCATTGAAGGTTACTAAACTAGTAAATTTACTCACATAATAATCGACTACATGTTCTTCATGCTTCTTTTCGTGGTGTTCATGATGTCCATACTGGG
>NW_027110637.1:6525-7359 GCF_000696795.3 Halyomorpha halys
TGTTTAAAAAGGCTATGGTCCAATGTGAAATTAAAATAGACCCTCTTTCTAAATGAAAAAAGCGAAGTTTGTTTCGTTTTCAGAAGGTTAAAGGTGCTTCTAGACGTTTGTCAATGCGTAGGATGGATTATTTGGATAGCTGGAACAGTTGGCTTGAATTTGAGGCCGACCCGTTGAGTGTCGACACGAATCAGAGGGCCCTTGTACCGCATCCTAGGAATGGGATATCGATATCATCGAAATATCGATATTTTGTCTCCGATATCCGATATTTTGATGTCGATATCGAGTAACCGATAATATCGGAATATCGATAATTTTCCTTCGATAATATCGGAATATAGGTTTCTAAAAAAAAATATCGATACCATATCGATATTAAAATAACGCAAAATATCGAAATAAAGATGTAATTATCAAAATAAAATATCGATATGCCTATTTTTAATTATTCTACACAATTTTCTAGTCTTTTTATAAACTATATTGATATTCCATTTTTTAATTTTCTATTAAATTTTCTAGCATTTTTAAACAAAAAATCGATATTTCGATAAAATAATATCGGGATATTGTTACCAATATTTCATATCGATTACAACAATAGGAAATATCGAAATAAATATGTAATTATCAAAATAAAATATCGATATTCCATTTTTTAATTTCCTATACAATTTTCTAGTTTTTAAAAAAAAAAAATCAATATTTCGATAAAATAATATCAGATGATTGTTACTAAAATTTCATATCAATATTACAACAATAGAAAATATCTAAATAAAAAAACCGTGCCCGTGGATTCCTCTTCATATAGCGGCCAAATTCAACCAT
>NW_027110637.1:7450-7693 GCF_000696795.3 Halyomorpha halys
TTTAGATACCTGAAGATAAGGTGACAACCCCGAAACGTTGTTATCGTATATTAATGATATAAAATAAATAGTTGAAACAAGGAAAAGTGTTTTTTTATTCACAATTTCTAATTATATTTGAAACTCTTCCAATAAAAGATATAATTTTAAGTATTAATCTTCCTTTTTGTAGGAAGATAGTCCGGGTGGCGGTCAATAAAGGTATCAAAATAGTAAAAAGAAAACTATTTATTGTTAACCAAC
>NW_027110637.1:8267-8874 GCF_000696795.3 Halyomorpha halys
TTGTAAACAAAGGATTTGTATAGGTCTTGAATTTGAGACAAGTGGCAAAAACGTAGATCCATCATTAAAATAAAAATATTTTAAGTCAATAATACCAGTAATTCGGATATTAATTATCGATAATTGAATATTGATATCGAAATAAATTTTATATTGCTAGTAATCTTATATTCCTATCGTGTTTGAAATATTCTTAGTGTTTGTATCATGTTTTTTAGCGAGTAGTGGGGCGAAACAGTGCATAATAATTAATTTTGCACTTGTTGAGATACTTTTTTTACCATCACCCAAATAATCTTTCTTTATTTATCATTTATCAACACTAAATCATAATTAAATATTTTAAAATAGAAGTAAGATATAATATCTATTGTTGTATATCAACATAATAGATAAGATATAATAATATCTATTGTACATCAACATAATAATTAGTAATTACCTTTCTTCTTATGTCTGCTACATCATCATAACTTATCCACTGGTTTCCCTTGTATGCTATTGGGCCTATAGCACCTGTTTCATGTCGCTTCACAACCCAATTTCCTCCAGATACTGTATCACATATCTATAAAAATTAATTTAAACTTATTATAATATCACATTA
>NW_027110637.1:8924-9514 GCF_000696795.3 Halyomorpha halys
CTATTGGACCTATGGCACCTGTTTCATGTCGCTTCACAACCCAATTTCCTCCAGATACTGTATCACATATCTATAAAAATTAATTAAACTTATTATAATATCACATTAGATACAAGTCGTTACTTTAAAAAAAAAAAAAATGAATGACAGACAAAGAATGTTAGATACATATAAAAGTATAAATTTATTATATTTTAGAAGAAAATTTTTATTTCATACGAATAATTAACAAAATTCGGTATAATAATAATGAAAAGAATATTGATAGGTTCTTAAAGGGGAAATGCCTGGATGAAAATGAAAAATACAGGAACTAATGAATATAACGTTTAGGGCTGTTTGATGGTAGCACAAAGCACAACTGGGAAAGAAAACTATTTATTGTTAACTAATGTTTCGCCTTACTTTGCAGAGCTATCTGATGGTAGTACAAAGGAAAACTGCTGTTTTAGCAGTAACAGTTGTCCTTTGTACTACCATCAGAGTATTTAGCAGTAGTTCTTTGTACTACCATCAAACAGTCCTGCAAAGTGGGGTGAAACATTAGTTAACAATAAATAGTTCTGTTTTCAGTTGTGGCTCGATACTGG
>NW_027110637.1:9803-10823 GCF_000696795.3 Halyomorpha halys
TACGATAAAGTAATATCGGAATATTTTTGCTTATATTCCATATCGATATTACAACAATATAAAATATCGAAATAAATATGTATTTATCAAAATAAAATTTCGATAATCCATTTTTCTATACAATTTTCTAGTCTTTTTAAACAAATTATCGATATTTCGATAAAATAATATCGGAATATTGTTACTAATATTCCATATCGATATTACAACAGTGTAAAATATTGAAATAAATATGTAGTTATCAAAATAAAATATCGATATTCCTATTTTAAAATTTCTATATGTTATTTTAGTCATTTTTAACAAAATATCGACATTTCAATAAAATAATATCGGAATATTGTTGCTAATGTTCTGTATCGACATTAGAACAATAGAAAATAAAAAAATAAATATGTAATTATAAAAATAAAATATCGATTATCCATTTTTAATTATTCTACACTAATTATAATAATTTATTTCATATAATGAACAACAACTTTTCCAGAATATCCCTCATGTTCAGATTGCTTTAATTCGTTAAATTTTCGATATCGATATTTCGATATTTTAGATCCGATATAACACCGATATCGATATCGATATTTTTCTTTCGATATCCAATCCCTACCGCATCCCCACGTTTGCTCTCAGTTTGTATTGTTATAGAACTGCCAACGGATGAATATGTTTGCTCTTCGTGCTTTAATTCATTAATGAATTTCCTCAACCTTTGGGTTCAATTATAAACCCTTCTTTATGGTTGTATATTTTAAAATTCTATTGATTCGGTGGTGTAAATACACTGTTTCAAACCTTGTTAATCAACTTTAGCAGTTTATTTTTGATTTAACATCGAACAAATATGTATTTATAAAGACATTATATGTCTAGGTAATTAAATTAAAAAGTTTCTGACAAAAATTCTAGAACGAAGGTTAAATTTATAGGGGTAATAGTTTATCTCAGCTCTTCCAAAAAAGGCGGGAACAATTACTTCTTGACCAGACTGTACGTGGATAACTATATAGGTTAGTT
>NW_027110637.1:12819-13216 GCF_000696795.3 Halyomorpha halys
AATCAATTTTCAGATATTTTAAATGAAATGAAAAGAATTTTAATAGTTTTAACTTATTTCAAATATAAAAGTTATATCTTGGTATAGCTCGGGTTCAAATAAAAAACTTTAATATTTAACAGATAATAGAATTTTATTTAAATTTTATAACATAAGAGACTCTTTTCTCAGGGCGGGTTTCCAGCCAATCAGACGACACTTTACAAATAATAACACTTAACTTAATCAATAGATATTCTACAAATACAATAAATTTCAGTTAGAAACAAAACTAACCAATTACACAATTTTCCTTTGATGATATATTACTGTTGAAATCCTCTTGTCCATGACGCTAAATCCAACTTCTAACAATGGCTTCCAATCATTCCCGCTTCTAGCCAAATGGACGTCTTCT
>NW_027110637.1:13266-13809 GCF_000696795.3 Halyomorpha halys
TTTATAGGGGTAATAGTTTATCTCAGCTCTTCCAAAAAAGGCGGGAACAATTACTTCTTGACCAGACTGTACGTGGATAACTATATAGGTTAGTTCATAATATTAACTGCCTTTTAAGAGGGAAAATTTCTTTCCCTTCAGGCTTACTTCTTTCTCGCTTTAGTTAAAGTTTAACTTATAAATATGGGCATTTAATACTTTTGATGTTTACGACCGATATTACTCTCGGAATATTGTACTTTGTCCCACATGAAACTCTACTGTCAGGCAATCTTCAGTATTAGATATTTAATATTAGAATACATTTTACAAAATAGCTACATTACATATATTACAAAATAAAAATATTAGATATTATATATTTTAAGCAATCATTAGAATCTACAACGAGAAACTCTACAAATGTTATATTATCTAATAGGTAATATACATTTTAATGTTTTAATTTTACAAAAAAAGAATTTGAAAAAAAATTAAATCTGTATCGCTACAACCAGGGAAGGGTCAGGGGTGCAGTACTTTGTAAGGAAGTACTGCTACTAA
>NW_027110637.1:13859-15136 GCF_000696795.3 Halyomorpha halys
AAAACAACAGAAATGATGTAACGAAATTAGAAAATAGATAATATGAAATAATAATAAACTAAGGTACAACTGAAAATGTGAAAATCTACATAAAAATGAACAAAGAAAATTAAAGAACATAATTAACAAAATGACTACAAAAGAAAGTGCTTAGTTATTAAGAATGTACTTTGTTATTACGAATGTACCTTGTTCATTATTTTCTTTTTTTGTTGCCCTTTATTTTATTTTTATTTACCTAATTTTCTGTCTTTAAGTGTGTGCCTATGTTTTTATATTCCTGTTTTATCTACTTTTCTATTTATTATTATTTCCATATACGAGGAGAAGATGGTTGCGGGGTGCGGTAAAAATATAACACAAATAAGTTGAAGTACTTATTTAATTGTGCCAACGTTTCGGCCAGAATTTCTAGCCTTCACCGGGGCTAAAAATAGAACAAGATAACAACCAATGAATATAGAAAAGAAAAAAGAAAATATAAAACAGAATGACATAAAGTGAATAATTTTACAGAATGGAATTAAAAAAATAAAGTGATGAAAGAAGTGGAAAATAAAATGTATAAATAGGTAATTGAAAAAGTAGGTAAAATAACATAATTAAGGAAATAAGATAGATAACGAAGCAAAATATATATTAAGTTCAACAAAAGAAATGGATAGAAAAAAAAAATTGAAAACAACAATTATAATATATGGTGAACATACCTAATTGATTGGTTTAGAATGGCGATATAATGTTGGCATGATCAACTATCTCTCATGATTATTACTATTTCCATTTTCATTGATTGTCTAATATTTTTTTTTAATTCTTTTTTATTTACACTTTTCACTATACATCTTATTTTTATTTTCTTAAAAAATAAAAATGATTTAAAATATGTGAAAGTTTATATAAAAATGAAAAAAGTAAATTAAAGAAAATAGCATATATTTTATATATGTTTTATATACAGTGTCTCAGGATATGTCCGTAAATGCTTTGTTTAGGAGATATTCACACCTAAAGATTTTCATTGTAATGAATTATTTATGTTATATGAAATAAATAAAACCTATTTATTTGTTCTATTTTATTAATTAAATGTAAACATTAAGATTCATATTAAATGTTGTTCAAAGTGAAGGTATGTCCGCAAATGCTTTGTTTAGGAGATGGATTAGATAGAATACTAATATGGCCTTTTATCCCTTAGTGTATAAAAACTATTGGAATTAGCATTGGGAGCTGTCACTAATATTTATCAGTTATATTTATGCTGTAAGACTTTC
>NW_027110637.1:15707-16237 GCF_000696795.3 Halyomorpha halys
ATTACCAAACAAGTTTATCTTTAGCTCCTCATCTTAGAGAAATCAGTACATTTGCTATAATAACACGTGCTGATGATATTTTTGCCCCTTTACGAAATGAAAAAAGGAGTGTGACCATATTGTAATTTTTTTATGATATCCATCTGGCAGTGTACGAAGATCTGGAACAGAATTAAATATTAGACCAACTACAGTATGGAGAACTCTCATTGCAGATGGACTTCACCCATATCATTATCAACGGGTAAAAAATTTATTACCGCAAGATTTTCGGCAAAGAAGACATTTTTAAGATTGGTACTTGAATCAAGTTGAGGATAATCCAGAATTTTCAGGAAATATTCTCTGGACAGATGAAGCTACCTTCACAAGAAGAGGTATCTTCAATCAGAAAAATAATCACCTCTGGTCGCAGGTTAATCCCCATGCAATTTGTGAGAGTCATTTTCAGCACCAGTTGTTGGGATAATAGACAATATTTTAATAGGTCCACATTTCTTGCTGCCTCGACTCAATGTGGGCACATTTCT
>NW_027110637.1:16936-17436 GCF_000696795.3 Halyomorpha halys
CTCTTAGGTTTTCTTGTGTTGTTCCTACTTTTTAAGATATAGAGCTCCGAATGAAAAATTAGTTTTTTTTATCGCTTTGAAACAGCGACCATTTTTTATTCCACCTACCTATACTTAGCAGACTCGTAAATTTTGACTAGTTATTATACATAGTTTTCATTAAAGTAATTAAAAATTAGGGTGAGATAACTGCCTTTTTTCTCCTCTTGGGCTCTTGTACTATTAGTATTCTATTTAATTCATCTCCTAAACAAAGCATTTGCGGACATACCTTCACTTTGAACAACATTTAATATGATCTTCATGTTTGGGTTTAATTAATAAAATAATTAGAATAAATAAATAAAATCTTTAGGTGTGAATATCTCCTAAACAAAGCGTTAGCGGACATACCTTCAGAGAAAATTTTGAAATTTTTAACTTTTTTTGAGGTCCTTCGTTCATATTTTCAGTTTGGCAACTATATAAATATTTTTTACTTATTTGTGTTCAATTTCTTA
>NW_027110638.1:0-7248 GCF_000696795.3 Halyomorpha halys
TTTTTTTATCATGCAATTTTATGAGCCAAACAATTTCATTCATCTTCTAATAAAAATTCGATTTTTCGAGGGCGCCAGTACATTAACGAAGCAGCTAAAGTTGATGCTTTAGCTCTCTCGGCCATAAAAGGCCCGAAATTTCATGAAGACGAAATTTAACAAATCAGTTTATTAACAAAAAGTAATCCTAAACTGCTAATTTAATTCAATAAACAACATTTTAAAACAAACATTTTCTGTACTTGTTCAACGAATGTACGACGTCGTTATCTCCTTAGCTATTTTTCTTTTGTTGTTAATATTTAGCTGAAGTTCTCCATTGAGGACCAATGCAGCGTTGCTGTGTCAAAATTTCTTTCTCTAGACCACCATATAATAAATACTGACTTAACTACTTGGGAATCGAACCCCAACAAGCTGAGCTATTAGTGTAATTGCTGTATTTAGTGTAATTACAAATCCAAAGGTAAACAGAACTTCTAAGTTTAGTAAAACAGTACTGAATATGTATACTTTTAACTTCTCTACAATACTAGGTCAACAAACAAACATTTTAGGAGATGCATACTTAAACAAACGTATTTTAACTCTATTCATGGAACAATAAACAAAATTATAGATAGCTAGTTATAAAATTTTATTTTTTTAATGTTAATAAACAAGGCTTTATGTTTGGTTCATAGTCTAAGCAATTTTATAGTTTATAATAATTTTTATAGTTTGTTTTAGAGCGGCGTGACGGCACGAGCGATCAAGGCATTGTGCTACTTAATCCAAGGACACGGGTTTGAATACAGCTTTGACATATAATTATTTATTCTATTACTATACCCGTGAGTCAACCCTGTAGTTTCGGGAGCCCTCCACCAAGCCTCATAAAATAGGTAGAGTTAATTAGGGAAAATCTGGCAGTAGAGTGTAATCAACTCCTTGCACAACCGTTGGTCTAGTAACAGAACTTCCTTAAAAAGAACTTAACTCCTGAATCTTGTGTTGTATACGATTTTATTACTTCTTTTGCTTAAGGATTCCATTTATAGAAATGTGAAAGTTAAAGTGGCTAGTAAATTGATGTGAGACAACGACTAAGTACAATTCCACGATTGTACCTATTCATAATAGCCCATGAATTAATCAATATTTTTTGTACCTACCTATAAGTATTACTTTATTATTTTTTTAGGAAACATAAAAAAATAATAATGAAATAACCATGTAAATAGTTTCATAATTTTATCAAACTGTTCTAGCTTAAAATTATTTAATTGTGAAAATAAAAACTGAATGACTTATTTAAACCTATTTGTCTAATTTTATCCCAACGGCAGAGTAGCAATGTCACAATAAAAATTTTTTTTAGAAAGAAAATAGTATGGTAAAATTTTTTATGGGAGTAAGGTAACTCAGTGTGTAAGGCGCTGCGTTCTGGACCCGGGTCGTATCCTACTTTAGCCGTGAGTTGACCCTGTGGGATCAGAAAACATACCCAGCCTCTCTAAAGTCGATAGTCATAATTATGGAAAAACCTAACGTTAAGTTTAATTTAAAACAAATCACCTGCTTCTTAAATATGTGTACATGGATTTTAGTATTTTAAAATCTTTCGTAATGTTAGTGGTGTTAAATTTTTAATTGATTAAACCGTTTACAAAATATTTCATTTTGACCACTTGACTTAACGTGAATATATTAATTAGAATTTATAAATCCAGGAAATCCAATTTCAATCACAATAAAGCTTTCTTTAACTAGTACAACTTATAAATCTTCGGGTTCACCTCCTTATGGAAGATGAAAAGGCTGAGAGTTGTAAATTCGGTGACTCATTACATGAGGAATTATGAAAGGAGGATTAAGGACAGGGGAATAACAAGAAGAGGACATGGCTCATTAAGAACAGTAGTCAGAGCAGCCGCTCCTTTAAACTTCTTTCTTTTTCATCATCCTTTTAATCTTTTTTTTTTTTACATTTCTAGTCCTGCCTATATAAGTAAGATTTTACATTTTATCTCTACAAACAGAAATAAATATATCGGATTAAAGGATTATTTTGTTCTAACTAAAAAGGGCAGGTTAATTAGTCTTAACAAAGCTCTGTTTTTTTTTTATTTTAAAGCGTAGAGTATTAAAGGATTCAGATAAAGCTCTGCTCTGAAAGGAATTATAAATGCTTCATCAAGTTGGAATTATAGAACATGCCTTTGATGAATAATCCGTAAAAGTTCATACATATGTCCATGGATCCCTCCAAATAAACGGTTCTACACGTGTACCTCACACGTGTACCAAACACACGTGTACCTCACTACCTTCATAACCTCAACAACTTCTGAATGTTTTTCGCTGTGTTATAACAGTAATATGAAGTCTATATTTTGAAGGAATTATTGATTTTTTAACCTTCCCTAATATTATTCCAGCATGAGCTAACTCTGTAATTTCCAAAGGAATACAGTTCATTTTATTCGATTTTTTTTATAGATAATAAAATTTTAATACGAATTGTAATCGTGCATGATCTTATGAGATTTGAAGGCGTACATCGAGCTGAATTAAATAATAAAATCGTTTTAGAATTTAATTTCCTGTACGAATTATTCGTAATATTGTTTGTTTGGTTGTTTAGTGGCGCCAAACTTCATTGGTCATCAACGCCATTTATATTTTATTTAATTTTGCTAATATTCGTTAAATTTAATTTATTTTTTTTTTTTTTTTTTTTCTTCCGATCAAGTTATATTTTTGTCAGTAAATTTTGTGATTTTAAAAACTGGAACACCAATTCTATTGCCTTATCATCGTCTCCAATGGTTTTTGAGATATCTTGGCTTAGTCCCAAGCTATTGAGGTGTGGTGTAAAATATGGGCATCGTTGGAAAACATGGCTTATTGTTAAATTGTTATTGCAATACTGGCAGTTCGGAGGGGTTTCTTTTGATATAAGATAGGAGTGGGTGAGCCTCGTGTGACCTATTCTCAGCCTAGTCAGTACAACTTCCTCTCTACGGGATTTGCGACTGGAGGTGCCCCAGGGCTTGACATCCTTCTTAATAATTTTTAATTTGCTCATTGGGCTTTCGTTCCACATAGATTGCCATTGATCTTTGACTTCCTTTACAAGAGGCCTGCATATCTCTGACGGAGTTAAAATTGCTTTACCCCGTCCCGGAAGCGCGAGTGCTTCTCTTGCAGCGTGATCGGCCAGTTCATTCCCTGCGATTCCTACATGGCTTGGAACCCATAGAAATGTTAATGACATACCCATGTTGTGTAGAGCTTTTAAGTGAAAATTCGTAATATTGTGTTGATGACACTTCAATAATTAAACTTACGGTAAACTTCGAGAACACTTTGTTTTTCAAATTTATTTGATTTTCACCACAATTTGCGAGGTAACTACCAAAAACTGGTAAAAAGTGTTTACGGTTTTTTTCTTCCATGCTTCCTGTTACTGAAATCTAACAGTGGTCTCAAAAGATCACATGTCACTTCTTTGCCCCCGCGAATATCAAATGGAAATACCGAAAATTCTGTATGTCCAGCTTGATCAGCATTTGGATGGATGGCCGCTTATGGAAAGATAATAAGAATAAAAAAAGATAAAATATGATATAAGATATAAAAAGATTCTTCCCTCCTCTCTTCACAGTAGGGGTATTCATAATATAGTGTTAAATGTTATAAGTATAGCATTGTGAGCAGCCCTATTCAAAGTCATGTTAAATGTTAAATGCATAAGAGCTCCTAGCGGATTTTCTTATTATTATACTTCATCTTATTGTTTACTTCTAAGTTTTGATTACAGAAACTTATTACAACATGCCTAAAATAAGTGAAAAGTAGAAGTGTAAGTTTGGCTACTGATTGTATGTTTTAAAAAGTCTAAAACACAAGACAAAATAAAAAAACAAAACACAAACTACGAGTAACCTAACACGACAACAAATGAAATGGTGACAAGCTCAGCTGGTCTGTTCCGTGATGTCATTCTCCATTTAACAGACCTATTAACAGACCCTCAGCTATGTTACATTTTATATTGTTTCAAACATAGTAAAAGAAGGAAATATTTCTCCATTTAACATAAGTTTTTCCATTTAACATGTTAAACTAAAGATTATGAATATCCCTAGTGTTCATGACGCCCATCAGCCTACTGGAGGAAACACACTAACAGTGCATTGGAGTCACCACGCAGCCCAGTTTATTTCATTCAAGAATCACGTGATGTCCAGTAAGCACTCGGAACTTTGGTTGATTGATAATCTGCTCCGGGGAAACAAGTATAGGTCAACCCGTGAACCAATACCGAGTGTTTATTGTCCCTGATAACCAAATCGACGTTAATAAGGACAACTTTGTAGAGGCCCGGTGTTCTCTAGAGGCCTCCAGAACTCACAGGGTTAACTATTGACAGTGAATCCCGTGGCAGCCACGGGCAGGGCGTCAAGCATCATTCAGATTATCTCGTGCTAGAGTAAGGCGTTTAAACTGTTAAGTCGACCAAAGATATATAAGACTATAACTAGGTTCTATGCTTCCTCTGTTAAGATTATTTTAACTGAAGAAGGAGAAGTGGTTTAGTTTTAAATTCAGTATGCTGTCTACATTGAAACCAATCACACAATACACCTCATCAGAGTTTAGTGCTTCGTCAGTTATAAAATCATTTTTCTGAATTATTTAAAATATTATATATTACTACTCCTCTACTCCACTCCCACACCGGTCCGATTGACAGAAGGTCATTTTATTTATATTATACCGCTAATTGCCAATAAGACCAAACCGTATAGATTTTGTGTAGTGTCCTGTTCGAAACAAATTAGTGGAAAAGGAGTGAGGAAGGAAACAAGAGACTATTGGCCGAATTGTGGTGTCGGCTTATGTATCCAATGTTTTAGGATCTATCATACACGGACTAATTACTACCAAGGTACGTCTAAAACACGTTTCTTTATATTTTTTATTACATGTCAAAATAATTACGAACATGAAAACATTAGACATTTTTTGGACCAAATTTCATAATTTTACCACATTGTAAAAGAGTTAATTCTCGGCTTTTAGAATAAATTAATAATAGATAGATAGATAATATATTATCTACCTCAGCTAGATTCGAACCTGGCCGCTGGCTTAAGCAGTCTTAACCTTATCTTAGCTATCCCGCTCCTATTTCGATGTACCTGTAATAGTAGTAAAGGTTGTAGGAAATAAAACTTCATTTTCTTCTTACTTTCAGGATAATCGCATTCATTGTAGAGTTTATGATAAGATTGGATATTGTGTCTATGATATAGGCTCTTAAAGTTAGTCATCAAAAAACTAAATATTGTATATAGCTGAGGCAGTTGAGCCGGCCTAAGCTGCCTCGAATCTTCAGCGGCGCAGGTTCAAATCCGATCTAGGGGTTAAATTTTGTATCACAGAGTGAAAATCTGGACCTGTCGTCATCATTACAGTAAATTTACGAATCCCTTCAAAATATTTGAATTTTATAAGACATTAATTCTTCAAATTATTTTCCTATTTTTATTAGTCCCAGTACTGAAATCTAACCTGGAGGTTGGGATACGAATTATATTATTTATACTTTATGTATATATTTATTTTACTTTATGTATATTTAGTTTATTATTTTTTTCTCATTGTTTCGATTTCATCTTATATAATCTCTATACTTGTATTGGAATGGTACAAAAAAAGGTTTTGTATATTAAATTATTTATTTAATGTAATTTACAACTGTACAAAATAATACAATAGGTAAATATGTAGTATGTTTCATATACACTTGAAAATCTTGGAAAGGAACCACCCATTGGTGGTACTTCAAACATTAATTTAAACTAGAAGGTTTCGTGGCCATCTTCTTTTCAGACTTCTTGGAGGATTATCAGGGATTGTTAAGGATGAAAGATTAAGAATTGATGGCTTAGGATGGTTAAGGAGTTTGGAATAAAAAGACACATATCTGGTTTGGGTCAAATCTGCAACGAATGGGATGCTAAGGTCTTTATGAATGAGTTTATTTGTGACGTAATAAGGAGCATCAAGGATTTTACGTAGGATTTTGGATTGCTACGATTGGATGAGGGAAGAATTTGATCGTTTGGTGGAGCCCCAGTGGTTTAATATTAATTGAAAATGTTGCAAATCTATGCATTAGTTATAAAAAAAAGATAAGTGTGTGTATTTATAATTTCTTATTTGCCATTTAACGTACTTATGTTCTCCAATTTAAGGCAGAAAGAAAGATTAATCTACAACAATCCTATCACCAGAAAAAAAATCGAGATTTATACCAAATTTTCGCCACGAAATAACAGTAAACCCGACCAGGCTGGATCCGAACCGCCTCCGTTTCTGACACGAGAATACTGCCTGGCACAGCCTGGAAATAGTTATTTCTATTACCATTGAATTACGTGATGGTAGTGCAACTATTTTTTAGTGACATAAAATTAATGTTAGATTTTTAATCAGTTAACCCATCATTGGTCGCTGCGTGAGAATTTCTCTCACGTTAATTCTTTCTGGGTCTAGAAACTGCTAGAGAGAGACTATGGTTCCCATCTTCCTGGAATCTGTGGTTCAGTCTCTTCCTACTCTTCCTCGTCCCCTCCAGAACTCTAGCAGCTCTGGGTAAGTGTCCCTCCCCTCTGCCCTCTTTCCCTGATAATATTATCCTTCTCGTGAGACATTATCTCACGAGCGACTTAGGGTCTAGCTATAAAAGCATTCAAGTTGTGGGTAATTTTTTCACGTGCACCAAGTGTATTTAAACCAAAAAAATAGTTCTTTCTCGTGGAAAAAAATAGCAGAACTAGGGAAACGTAGGATTGGAAGGCAGGAACTTCATTAGTTACGTATTATTTACTATGAATTGCATTTCGATACTATAAGTGTGTGTTAGAGTGGTCTTTATTACAAAGATTTGTCTTTTCATGTTTTCACTTCATCGTTGCGCCACACCCATTATGACAGAGGGATTTTGTGCATTCTGTTCCAGGAGAGCGAAGAAACAAAAAGTAATTGCCACTAGTGTAAAATACTGATATGTCCCAGTCATATGGTGTTCATTTGCACCAGTTGTGCAATCTCTGCAAGAGATTTCTTCAGACTGAGAATTTTTTTTAGATCAGTGTGATATCTGGACATACGGAGTTGAGCTTTGGGGCTCCACTAAACCATCAAATTCCTCCAGAATCCAATCCTTACAGTCCAAAATCCTTAATGCTCCTT
>NW_027110638.1:7843-27465 GCF_000696795.3 Halyomorpha halys
TACCTAATAATCCTCCTAGGCGTATGAAAAGAAGATGGCCTCGAGATCTTCTTCTCTAGAAATGTTATTGGAGTTCTACCAATGGGTAGATTCTCCACATGTTTTTATCATGTTACTATGTCACCTACAGCAAATTTACTTGTTGTATATATGTGTATAAAGTTGTAAATATCAATAAATAAATTATTAAAATAAAAAAAAGATTAGTGTAATGTTTTTTTCATATGATATATCTCTATTTTGTAACTTCGTCTGTCTATATAAAATAAATATTATATTATGTTCGTTTTTTGAAACTAGTTTGCTCTTGTTTCAAAATAATTTTTTTTTATGATTTTTTTGTTATCCTTAAATAAAACTAATCTTAACCAAAATGTTATATTTAAAAAAAAAATACTTTCAAGAGCTCTAATTAAGAAATGTGAGAAAAAGTCTCACGCGCGGCCATCCGTGTTAAAATCGACTTAGGGACCGATGGCGGGTTAATGAGATACAATTGTTCATGTACTTGTACAAGAGCCCAAGTGGAGACAAGGCAGTTATTTTATCCCAATTTTGAATAACTTTAAGGAAAATTAAGTATAATTACAGTAAATCGACGAGTCTGTTAAGTATACGTAGAAGGAATGAACAATGGCGGCTGTTTCAAAAAGTTTTAAAAAATATATATTTTTCATTCTGAGCTATATATCTTTAAAACTACCAACACTACTAGGAAATCTAAGAGAACATGATTAAAAATAGAGTAAATTGTCTAAAGTATGAGCACTAATAGAGCTATTTACGTTCAATAGTTTTCGAGATATAGCTTTTTAAAATTTGTACATGTATTTTGAAAAAACTATTCGACGTAAAGATGTCTAATAGCATTCAAATTAAGGCTAGTTAAACTTGTACTATAAAGTAGTTTATTACGTTTATCTCCCTAGGAATATTAGTTTTTATGATATTTGCTAAAATTAATTATTATTATATTAAAATTTCTAGTTGTTCGGACAAACTTTCATTTGGAAACTTTATAATCGTATATGAACATCATAAAAAAACTACTACGTCTACGAAGATAAGTTTACATTTAACCAGAGTTAATTTGAGTGATAATAAACATCTTTACGTCTAAAGGTTAATATTTTTAAATAGCTCTATTAGGGCTCATATCATAGTAAATTTACTCTACTTTAAATAATGTTCACTTGGCTTTTCTGATGTTGGTAGTTTTGAATATACATATCTCCGAATGAAAAAATAATTTAGTTTAATGTTTTCAACTCCTAACACTATCCTTACCACGTATGCTGATGACACATGTGTGCTCACAGTTAGTAATAACCCTTTGATTGCAGCCCGAACTCTCCAGTCCCATATCACAATCCTCGAAGAATGGTGTCGAAATTGGAGGATAAAAATAAATCCCAACAAATCACATTTACTCTTCGTCGTAAACCTGCCGACTGCCCTACAGTATACTTTAATAATGTGGCTCTTACCCCTGTAGAACAGATTCGTTATCTTAGACTACACCTTGACAAACGACTAACCTGGAATCCTCACACAATACTGAAAAGACAGGAAACTGCACGCAGATTCCGACTATTACAGCACTTACTAGACAAACGGTCTAAACTTCCAACTCATTACAAAAGACTGATCTACATGACAATAATAAGGCCCATCTGGACATACTGAGTTGAGCTTTGGGGCTCCACTAAACCTTCGAATTCCTTTCGTATCCAATCTTTACAATTCAAAATCCTTCGTAAAATCCTCAATGCTTCTTATTTTGTTACTAATAAAACCATCCATAAAGACCTAAATGTTCCTTATGTAACCGATCTAGCCCGAACCCGATATTATTCCTTCCATAATAAACTCCCTAACCACCCAAACCCACTCGTTTCTACTCTTGCTTCCTCTTCCATTCCTGGCAATCCTCCGAGGCGCCTGAAAATAAGATGGCCTCGTGACCTTATATTGTAAACTGTTTTTAGAGTTCTACTACTGGGTAGTTTCTCTACATCCTGTATCATATCATTATGATCAAATTTACTGGTTGTATTTTTTATAGAATTGTAAATATCAATAAATAAATTAAAAAAAAAAAAGTTTAACGTTTTAAATTTTTTATTCCACCTACCTATACTTGGCATACTCATCAATTTAAACTAGTAATTATGCATAGTTTTATTAAAGTATTTGAAAATTGGGGTGATATAACTGTATTTTTTTTTTCTCCCCGGCTATTACGTACTACAATATTGTAAAGGAAACAGGTGAGGTTTCCTGGAAATATTAAGGGTGAAACATCGGGGCACAGCCAGCATTAAACACCTTGTTTAGTCTACTAACTTGGTTAGTTTATTTCCATATTTTTTCTGAGATGAGTGTTTATCCGCTGAATATTAAAAAGGTTATAAATTGAAAAAGGATATTTAAAAACTAAGATTTATACTTAATTTGATCTATTTGGTTAATATTTCAGGATCCTATCCGCCCAGGATAGAATTAAGAAGTGAGTAATTTTTCACTAAAGGAAAATAATAAGTTGCTTTAAGTTTAATAGATAAAGTTTCCTCCGCTGCTCTTGGCAGGGGCCTAGTTGGTTCAGCCCAGCCCTTTCTCTCGGTCTCTTGTCTGAATATATATTGTCTTTGTTATTCTATCCCGGAGTGTTAACTAACTTGTAATGAACGATATTATCCTAATATAATATGGGAAAACATGTCACACGTTTATATCAGGGGATAATTACTGATGCTTAATATCCAAAGTCATTTATATTAATTAATTTAGATCAAGTATAATAATCTACTAAGTTCTTAAGAATATTTTAAAATAACGTGGTTTTCATCATAGGTATCTCTGAATTCTAATTATATCATATTAAATGTATTGTTCTGTTATTTCTTACTTACAAATATATTTTAATTTAATTATAAAAATAATATTTGGATTTCATTTTGAAATTATAATAAAAAGCGATCCTGGCATGGTTGCCAGTTCGTTATATCATTATCTATTTTATATTAAATATGTAATAATAATATTAATGGAAGGAGATAGTTGATGGTATGAAGTATATTGTAGGAAGATAATCCTGGTAGTGATTATTATGGGTACAAAATATTTTTTTTTTGTAATATTAAGTTCTCCCTTGTATTTATAGACAATAGTGATAGGGACCATAGAGGTCATTTACAAATATAAAATAATTTATATTAATAACATATATAAATGATAACCAATTAAAAAATAGAAAGGAAACAAAATAAAATAAATAAAAACAAAATTAAACTTAAAGCAAAATTAAGTCTTAAACACAAATCCACTTGTTTCTAGCCTGGCTTCTCCTTCATTACCTAATAATCCTCCTAGACGTCTGAAAAGAAGATGGCCTCGAGATCTTCTTCTCTAGAAATGTTATTGGAGTTCTATCAGTGGGTAGATTCTCCACATGATTTTATCATGTTACTATGTCACCTACAGCAAATTTACTTGTTGTATATATGTGTATACAGTTGTAAATATCAATAAATAAATTATTAAAAAAAAAAAAAAAATCTTAAACAAAATCATTCCTATTTACCATACTTACTCTCAGCCTGGGAAACTTCAAACTGAGATTAGCTTTCACTTGAGGAGGAAGTTAGTGGACGATGAGTGAGAGTGCAATAGTACAATAGTAAAAACAACTATTTAATGTTAACCAACATTTGGCCCTATCTTGTAGGGCATCGTCAGATCACATTTCATCTTCAAAACAAACTCTGTCTCCTTTCTACGTTAGCCCTGACGAAGCACTGCAAACTGGGACAAAACGTTGATTATCATAAAATAGATTTTATTAGATTAATTTTTATTGATATATTCTTGTTTGAGAGTGGTTTAGTTTACTTAAAAACAATATTTGATCCTTTTTCTCAACTTTATTTTTTTAAAACCTTCCAACGTTTCGACCACTTAGATCATTTTCAAGGATACCTTTACTTTGTTAACATTTTCTCTTTTAAAATTCTTAAAAATGCCGGCTAATTGCCTTTGTCCCATATAATTTCCTCTATATAATTCTTTTCTAAATTTAAAACTTGTACTAACCACTTTTCTTTCTATCATTTACATTTGCAAACATTAAAGCTTGTTAAACGTAAGTGGTCGAAACGTCGGAAGGTTTTTAAAAAAATAAAGTTGAGAAAAAGGATCAAATATTGTTTTTAAATAAAATAGATTTTATTTTTATTTTGAAGAAGATGGTAGGTGTGCGGTTAAAAGAAAACAAAAAATAGTTGTTAACTATTTTTTATTTTATTTTGACCATCTTCTTCATAATTTGAATTAATACGATAGTTATTTTATCATTTATAAATTTATAATATGTTTTATTGTTCCTTTATTTAGTACATTTATTGACCTTTTGCCACCAGACTATCTTCCAACAAACAAAACAATATTATTATTTCGATCTTTCTTGTTTCTATCATTTTTTTTAGATCGACATTTTATAATATAAATCGATTTAATTAAATCTAAATAAATCTATTGAATCAACTTGAAAATAATCGAATAATTATATCATAACAACACATGAAATAGTACTGTTAATACATTTAAATCACATTAACCTTTAATAATTATAAACCCAATAAAATTAATATTTTTTATCTTACATATTCTGATAATAGATTTCAAGTTTCATGTTTGATTCGAAAAATGATTCGAATGTAAAATAGGGCACATTGCTTTTATAAAAAAATCCCAGCATCTTATCCTTGGGGACTTAGCTCCCCCAAACTTTCCCTTTCCCTTTCTAGGCTTCTTTAAAGTATAACCCGCCATATCGGTATAAATATGAATATTTAGGGCTGCAAGACAAATTTGGTGTTGCCGATTTCATTTACACTGACTGCTCCAAAAAATTATTAGGTATTGGTAACTGGGTTGTGTGCAATGATTCTCTCTGTCACCGATTTGTATACAGCTAAAATGGTTGCAGTCTACAAGAGCTTAAATGTTTTTCATCCTACAACAAAAATCAGGTCAACTGTAGAGATCCATTGTCAGTCATTCTCAGTTTAAAAATGTTTTCTCAATAAGATCACTAAATAAAGAAACCAATTATTCATTAAAGTCTTCCAACAGAAACGGTATTTATGTGTCCTTCGCTTAGAATCGTGGGCACTGCGGAATAGCGGGTAGCGAACTGGCTGATCAGGCAGAAACTCCTTATCGCTGAGTGCCTGTCGATGGATTCATTGCCCCCATTAAGCAGAGAATTAAATTGAAATGGCATCAAATGTGGGAGAATGTTATTGACAATAAATTAAGGAGAATCAGAAGTGACGTTTTCCCTTTAATATCAACGACTAGAATTATACGCAGAGAGGTGATTTTGCCTTTGAATAGGTCATACGCAAGTTAACAACCTTAAACAACAGTAAAGACTAAAATAACTTTATTCTTACAGATTACGAACACAACATAGGTTAGTGGTTACCAATATCTCTCTCTTTCTGTGATTGTAACTGCCTTAGTTTTTTTTTTTTTCGTACTCACCTGAAAAAAAAACTTTAATTAGTAATTCATACGTACATATAGCGAGGTATGCTATATGTATAGCTGGGTATAAGGATACCTTGGATTGCCTTTTGGCATTATAAGGTATAACTGCCTTAGTTCGTAGGAGTTAGCAAATATATATGAACACTTGAGAAGAGGGGGTAGGAAGAGCGTGGAAATAGAGGGAGGGAGTGAGACCAATCAGATAATTGAGGAAACTAGGCGGGGCCTAGAGATCCTATGAAATTAGAAATAAATATCTTGAATGGGGGGGAGGCGTTTTAGACTTTCCTGGAAATAGTATAATGTACCCCAGGGTTGGATCTGCGATGGACTTTTGAGAACTGGCTTATATATGTCAAACATAAAATAGTTAGACAGATTCAATTCCATTCCAGTTCGTACCTGTCACACATTTTCCTTCATGCAGTGACTTAAAGTACTGGCACATGATTTGAACAATGAAAAGTCACTTTCCTTATGCTCAGCGTCTGCTTAAATGCGCCAGATGTTCAGAGGAACAACTATATAGCTTATAACGATAGTCGTTGAATATTATTTATTATAATAGCTGTTAAATACAATAGCGTTGTTGCCTCCAAGCATACGACCCCCTAAATCTTTGTATGAATTACCAATATACCTCTATTCAACTTTGCAGGATAACAAACAGACTGTAAATACAATTTTTGAATTTCTAAATCACTTAAAACTTTACCATAAAATTTTACAAGTTCCCATTTTTCAATAGTTATATATTCCAATTTGGAAATTAAAGTAATAAGGACTAATCAAAATTTTGAAATAAGGCAATAATGACCCTGAAGTGATTGATCCTTTAAAATAATAATAAAAATAAATAAATAATTTCTTATAATAAAAACAAATGGTGTTTCGATATATTGTTTTTAACATTTTGTAAATTAATGTTTTCTTTTCTATATGAATTTCATTAATCTGTATATAAATTTGTACAAATAGAATATTAAGGTTGTACATTTGCAACCATTTTGAGATTTTTTGCTTTATATTGGTGAGTATTATTTATCAAAGTTTTGAGGGGAATCTGGAAACAAAGAACAGAGACAGGAGCAGGAGAGGACAAGATGCACTTCGACGAGGCGAAGTCCGAAGAACGGCAATGAGACCTGGACGCCATCCCTTATGAACAAGATGACACTCACGTTACTACGCGCACCACCCAAATCAACCAACTCAGCACTCATTCAGATATATATTAGGTAATAATCTATATTTTATTGTAAACCATTTATCTGAATCTTTGCAACAATTTTAATAACATTATATATCAATAAATTGTAAATAAATACTTATTTACTATTATATTACACAGTATCACCCCTTATTATATTATATAATTAATAATAACAACATTTTATAAACATAAAGGTACTTAATTGGTAACTGGTAAACACACAAAAAGCCTTTGGAAAAGAATCCTATTATAATAATAGTTTTCAAAGGACTCAATGTAACTTAATTATTTAATTATATTATTTCAATTTCTTGAGACAAGGTAATTATTTATTAAATAAATCAAAACTTGTAACCTTTTTTGTCTCAACACTTTTTATTTTTCACCAGTCCAACGTTCCGGCCATTTTAGCCAACCTCAAGGACATCTAAATATTTAACAGCTTATATTATATATTCATTTTTAACAGTTATAACAACAACATTATCACCAATAATATAACATACCTTCAATTATAATTTCTTCCCCACATTAAATTTAGAGTTACTTTTGCAGGCTATTCTGCCTAGGTCATTCGCTAATTATAAGTTAAAAGCCTATTTAAAAAGTCAATTATTAGAGAGTCATATTTATTATGAATAAGCTTACTAAGCTTAAGTCTAGTTACCTATTTTTTAAAAATTTAAAATCATAAATATTTAATTCTTCTTATATAAGATTATCCATACAAATTTATTACCATATACACAAACCATTTATAAACTCCCACTCACACAGGTCAGCCTTGTTTTAAAATTAATTTAAATTGCATTTTTGTCTTAATTTGGTATTTATTCTAATTCTCAAATTTCCATATTACATTTAATTGTAAATAGTAACAAATTTCTCCATTTATTTTTATAAATTTATTTTGCTTAAAATCTCTGCATAATGTTGGTTTAAATTCCTAGTATTTGTTTTTAAATTAAATGTGTAATTGATGTTCTCTGATATATAAATTGAATCAAGTATTTTTTTTTTTGTACAAATTGTTTTCTTTATGTAAAATTATGGTGTTATCAAAATCAAAATTATATTGATTTTTGGCTGTATGCTGTACTAGTGCTGTTTTATTTGGATCCTTTTCTTTATTTCTTGTATCATTTTTGTGTTGACATATTCTATCCCCCAACATTTGCTTAGTTTCACCTATATAGATATTTAAATATTTAGATGTCCTTGAGAATGGCTAAAATGGCCTAAACGTTGGACTGGTGAAAAATAAAAAGTGTTGAGACAAAAAAGGATACAAGTTTTGATTTATTTAATTAATTATTTAACTTATTTTTGGATAATTTCCTTCAACGATTATCCTGGCATCCTGACTTAATCCCTAACATTATATAGCACATCATATCATTCGATCCTATATGTTATTAATATTCGTTTAGTTATTTACTGGTATTTAAAAAAATGGGATCCTTAAAAAAACTTCTAATTATAATTTTCTTTTATATTTTTGTTCATTAATTTTATATACATGTTGGTGTAAATGGATGTAGGTATACATTTGGCTTTGACATATAATAACGTCCAGAGCGGAGGCCTTTGATGTTAATGTAGACCGCTGCAGACTACACTTCGCTTGGCCGCACCTCAACAGCTTAAGTTGCCTCCTGACCCTCCTATCATATAAGGCTGCGAAATCAAAAGTAAAATCATCTATGGCTGAAATATTTCATATAAAGAATAAAAAAAGATGCTTAAACCATTAGCATTCATTTTTAAATTATACTTTATAATTTAAGATGGGAAGTTTTAAACTAATTCAGGAGGTAAAAACAATGCTGGACTTCAAAATCAAAATTTCAACCCACCTTTAAGTTTTAGTAATAATACTATGTTTCAAAAACGTTCTGTACACAAAATAGGATATTATCAATTTCCATGTATATATTGCTGTGTTGTCTTGTAGCGAGAGGAACAAAGAGTTCAATTACACACCAGTAGAGCGCAAAACCTCGAGCATTACCAAATAGTACAAAAGCCGGGAAGAAAAAAGGCAGTTATCTCAACCCAATTTTTGATTACTTTAATGAAAACTGTGTATAATTACTAATCAAAATTGTTGAGTCTGCCAATTATAGGTAGGGGGAATAAAAAGTGGCGGCTGTTTTTCATTCGGTACTCTATATATTAAAAACTAAATCTAAAATCTAAGGGAACATTATATAAAGTAGAGTAAATTGGTCTTAAAGAACTTCTACTTGATCAGAGAACATTCCTCATTCAAAGCCTCTGCTAGAGACAGTTTCAGTTTATAGTTGACTCTGATTTCTAAATGGTTGTTATTTCTTGTTCACTCTTGAAATGATCTCTCTCCTCTACTTAGTATTCCTTCGTAAGCTCCGACGGCTTGAAGCGAAGGAGGTATATAAGCCCGGAGGATAGGGCTTATATACCTCCTTCGCTTCTGTCAGAATAGTACCCTGCAGGACGAAGGCACCTTCCTGAACGACTCTGGAGGGTAGCCACCCTCCAGGTCTGCATTTCTCCCCGGTAGTCTCATCCTATCAAGTCATCTTCCTTGTCAACTACCTTACCTTTATTATCTGAACACGCATTATCTTCCGGACAACCAGAATAGTTATGAAAATAAGCCACCTTGACAGTATTGTATAAATAATATACTTAATTAACATATAATTATAATTAGATTAATTTAAAATTAAAAATAATATTAACGAGTATAAGCATTCTTAAACATTTAGCTAAGAGCTTTTTTATTCCAGGAATATTTGAAATAGAGAAAAACATATCTTGCAATATAAGAATTGTTCTGGATTTTCTCTTTAGGAAGTCTGGTAAGTCAATTCATAAAAAAATATTTAAGGTTAATAAACATTACTTATTTGTGCATTCTTCACTTCTCCTTAGCACAACCATTAATCTATTATTATTCCTTCTATAAATAAACAACTTGAAAAACGAAATAAGAATTACACAAATATAATATTAAAAATTTAAATAGTCTTAAATACCTAATTCATTCCTCTTAGTGGATTTTTACTTCACATATGAAACTAGTTTATTTGATTTTTTTTTTTTTTAGCCCAACTTTGATATTTGGGTTTAGGTTACCTCCACTGCGGCATCAAGAAGTATTAATTGCCCTACTTCATCAAATTATTACTTGCTCTACAGTATCAAAGTATAGCCACACTTCGGTATCAAATTAATTACGAACCAAAGACCTAGTGAGATTATCAGCGTTCAAAAAATGGAAAATTTAAACTAAGACAGAGGAAATTCACAGATTGTAAATTTCTATGCTTATAATAAAGCAATTTTTACTAAACATATTGTGCATATAAACAGCAGAGTTTCTAAGGTACTTCTACTAAAAAACATTTTTTTTTTTAAATTGTAAACATATTGACATAAACCACTATTACTTTCATCACCTCATGTCTGATGTGCGCATACAAACCTGGTTTACTGAAGATAATCTGTCGGGTCCAATGAAGCAATGAATCTGTTAACAGGTCACGGTCTGAATTAGCTGTCACAGTCTAACTCAGATCAATCATGACTCAGTTACTTACTATAAACTATCTAGCAGTATTCAGTAATACAGTTATGTAATATAGTGAAAGTAACTATAATTATTATCATGGAATTAATATTAACTTTTATGGGTTTAAATTTAAATTAAAAAAAAAAAAAACCTCCAATCCCACATCACCACCCTTGAAGAATGGTGCCAAAACTGGAGGATTAAAATAAATTCCAATAAATCCCACCAAATCACATTTACCCTTCGACGTAAACCCATGACCTCTTCCCCTACAATATCCTTTAATAATACCCCACTTATTCCTGTCGAACAGATCCGTTACTTAGGACTACATCTCGACAAACGACTGACATGGAATCCTCATACAAGACTAAAAAGACAAGAAACTGCTCGTAGATTCCGACTAATGCAACATTTACTAGACAAACGGTCTAAATTGCCAATCCATTACAAAAGACTGATCTACATGACTATTATAAGCCCTATCTGGACATACGGAGTTGAGCTTTGGGGCTCCACTAAACCATCAAATTCCTCCAGAATCCAATCCTTACAGTCCAAAATCCTTCGTAAAAACCTTAATGCTCCTTACTTTGTCACAAATCAAGTCATCCATCAGGACCTCAATATTCCATATGTTGCCGATTTGGCCAGAACCAGATACCATTCCTTCCATAATAAACTTCTCAATCACTCAAATCCACTTGTTTCTAGCCTGGCTTCTCCTTCATTACCTAATAATCCTCCTAGGCGTCTGAAAAGAAGATGGCCTCGAGATCTTCTTCTCTAGAAATGTTATTGGAGTTCTATCAGTGGGTAGATTCTCCACATGTTTTTATCATGTTACTATGTCACCTACAGCAAATTTACTTGTTGTATATATGTGTATACAGTGGTAAATATCAATAAATAAATTATTTAAAAAAAAAATTTAAAAAAATAATTTACAAATTTAATAGTAAATTTAAATAAAAATTAATAGATTCTGTAAATCGTAATGATACACTGATTATACTAGACACGCCTATTATCGGAAGAGGTATAATTTTAACTAATTACCTATCCTATCCCCTGCCTATATTGCAGTAGAGGCTCAGATCGAAATACAGTTGAGTAGCCTGCACACGTTCACTGGAGCGTAGCAGGTTCTATCGCACACCTCTCTTGTCTACATAGTATAAGCTATTTCCAGTCAATATTATATATTAGGGCACATCTCCATCATAATCAATACGGTTTGAATGGAAACATTCTTTTAGCGTTTAATTATAGTGAAAGATGTTTTAAAAATTCAACTATGTGAACTTCTAACTTTCCTTGACATATTGAAAGAATTAAAAAAAAACACACATAAAATTAATCATCGGTTTATCTCCCACAGCTCGAACAGTAAATTTTAATTTAGCTTCAAAAATAGTTTAGTTTATACATTTTTTCAGCCAAGAAATCAACGACCCATCCCGTTACCTGAAGATTAATTTTTTACTTTCCCTTAGCTATACAACGTAATCCCGATAATCCCGACTAATTGCTCCCGAGGGAGGGGGAGGTGGATAACTGAAAAGTTAAGATTAAAGAAGGTATTAGGAAAATTTTAGTAAAAAAAAATCAACAATATATACATAACTTTTTTTAAAAAATATTTTATTGGAAATTTGACAGTTCCAAGTTTAAAAAAATGTTTTTTTCTTTGTTTTCTTTTACGTTCCTAGTAACTTTAAGTGATGATTTAATTTTATGAAACTGTAAGATTGTTAATTTATAAGTTAAAAAAGTATAAATAAAAATAAAAAATATCTTTGTACAATTTGGGATTTATTTAAAACTTGATTAAAAAAATAAGTTCACCAACAAAATTCGTACTATACATATTTCTATTATTAATTAAATTTATTTATAGAATCAAATGTATTTCTAATT
The DNA here is from genome assembly GCF_000696795.3 of Halyomorpha halys. Lineage (NCBI taxonomy): Eukaryota > Metazoa > Arthropoda > Insecta > Hemiptera > Pentatomidae > Halyomorpha > Halyomorpha halys. The sequence continues at coordinate 20,086 of NW_027110638.1, forward strand.
CCAACAAATTACCGAACCCAATTACAACCCATGAAGTGTCCAGTTGTTCAGTACATTGTAAGGAATAATTGCTTCTTGAACAACGATTGTGCGAGGAGTAGATGATTTGTTAAAGATCACGTTCTCCTACCAGATTTTTCCCCAATTACCGTACTAACTTTATAGAGGCTGGGTGAGCCCAAGATAACTGCAGTCCGGGGGAAAGCCAGACAGAACTGGTTCTGACATTTATTTAGTGGCTTGTATAATGTGACAAAAATATATTTAATACTATTGAAATTTACATCTTTTGTTGGATTATAGACTACTATATACATCATTTTAGTTTTGACTGCCGTCAAAATAGCCCTGAAGAAGCCCTGCAACGTGGGGCGAAACGTTGGCTCATTAAAATAGTATATTTCTACTATTTGAGTTTTTCTTGACCGCACCCGGACCATATTCCTTTCATCTTTACACACGGTCAATCAATAATCTTCCAGTATATACATTAAACTATTAAACTATGACATGCATTGATTACTATTCTTGTTACTGTGTTCGTTGTGAAATGATTGTGGGATGATGGTACTGTTCCTAATTTTGCTTGCTCATTCTCCACCCCACCTCCCAAAGGACCAGCAGATCCTTGAACTCTTCTAGTCCGTTTGGCTGATGAAAGGATTAGTAAAAAAATAACTTTAGCTTGTAAAAGTAAAGATGGCGGATCATCTAATCGTTTTCCTAGCTTTCAAAGTAATGACCGTTAGTCTACTCGGCCTACAGAGAGTAGCACCTTAGCTTGCAGTGCCTTTAAATAATTAAATTAAATTCGTTCAGTGGGGGGGGGTTCCCTGAACAGAGAGGAGATAAAGTCTGTAACCAGATCTATAATAAAATTTGTGTGAACGCATACACTATATATATAAATATAACCATATAGTTCTTGCCATATTTATTAATTGCTTCTTTTGTCTTACTTAACATTATATATTTTTTCTTTATTCTAATATTTTACTTATATACTTCATTCGTTATATATATTTTCTTTCTCATTTTTTCCTATAATTTTAATTTTAAATTATTTTTATTAGATTAAAATAACCACATTTATTCCTTTTAGATAATATAACATTATATTGTTATTTTCCTACTCCCGTTATTTTACTTATATAATTAATTAGCTATTTCCTACTTCTTTCATTACTTTATTTTAAATCATTTTCATTTTGTACATTTATTTACTGACTAAATTTCAATTTGTATTTTATAATTTATTTAATTATATAAATATAAATTATTTTATTATATTACTTAAACTACTCATGTCTTTCAACAATATTTATCCATCTATATTTTCTTATTTCTTAATCATTGTTTATCTCCTTTTGTCCCAATTTGTTGTCTTGTTTTTTTTTTATTATAAAGGCCTGGATTTCAGACCAAAGCGTTGGCACTAATCATAATATATATCAATATAATACATCTAATATTATGGTTACATATATTTTTTCATTCTCTCAATTTTATTTTTTCTTTCCATAATTTTAATATTTAAAATATTCATATTTCATTGCATTATATAACCTCAATTGTTTATTTTATTTCCTTAATTATGTTATTTTACCTACTTGTTCAATTATTTTCACTTTAATTTAAATAATTCTATTCTGTCTATTCTATTATACCTATTCTGTACAATTATTTACTTTAAGTCATTCTGTTTATATTTTCTTTTTTATTTGGTTGTTATATTTTGACCGCACCTCCTAACCACCTTCTCCTCGTATAAGTCATCCACGGTCAACTATCTCTCATGATTATACTATATATCCTTTTGTCCAAAGGTTGTGGTCTTGTTTTGTTTTTTTTATTTAGCACTGATGAAGACCTGGAATTTAGGCCGAAATGATGGAACTAATAAATAGGTTTTTATTGTCCACTGGCCGCACCCCCAACCACATTCTTCTTATTATATAAATCAACGGTCAACTATTTACTAATCAGTAACAAAAAAAAATTATTTAATATACTCGTTAAATTGTCCAAAATTAGAGTGCTACCATTGGGTAGTTTCTCTACATGCTTGTACCATACCATTATGATTTCCTCAAATTTACTTGTTGTATTTATCAATAAATATTTTTTATTTATTTAATATAATTTACAACTGTAAAAAATAATACAATAAGTATTACCCATTGGTATACTGTATACATGTATACATATATTGGTGGTACTTCAAACATTAATTTAAATTAGAAGGTCCCGTGGCCATCTTCTTTTCAGACGCCTTGGAGGATTATCAGGGATTATTAAGGATGAAAGATTAAGAATTAATGGGTTAGGAATGAAAACATGCATATCTGTTTTGGGCCAATTCTGCAACGAATGGGGTGTTAAGGTCTTTGAAGGTGAATGAGTTTATTTGTAACGTTATAAGGAGCATCAAGGATTTTACATAGGATTTTGGATGGAAGGATTGGAATCGGGAGGAATTTGATGGTTTGGTAGAGCCCCAGAGCTCAATTCCAAATGTCCAAATTGGTCTGATTATCGTAGTGTATACTAATTGTTTGTAGTGAATGGGAAGTTAAGAGCGTTAGTCAAGTAAGTGTTGTAGCAATCGGAATCTACGAGCAGTTTCTTGTCGTTTCAGTCTTGTGTGTGGTCTCTGGAAGTCTCTAATAAATAAATTAAAAAAAAAAAAAATTGTCCAAAAAGTGCGTTTATATTTTTTAAGTAATTGTTATTTCCAAAGTTAAGACATTCATAAAACATGGATATAAAATTAGGTGGTGCTTCTCCTGGGATGTGCCAAATTCTAATCGGATTTCGGATTGAGTTCGCTGAAGACATTAATTTTCATTGGCCAACGAGAACACTGCGAGAGCAACATCTGAATCAATAAACTTCTTCGGACGTTTTGATATTAAGTGCTCTATTAGTCATACTGCCTCGGGCCAGTTTAAATATGGAAATAGCCTAGCGTCGGGAGGTGGAATGTTAATGCGGACCATGTGTCGGGGGGGGGGGGACTAAGAGGCTAACTTTGTATCAGATGGGTCTGTTCCCTGCATGAAGATGAAGAACAGTCCTCTGCTCTCTCGACTAATCGCCCCCCCCCCCCCCCCAGTCAGCTGACATCGAAGTAACAGCTGACTGAGGCTGTAACTCCCCCCCCCCCCCCCTTCAACCTACATAAGCAATATTTCGGCCCCTTTGTCATAATTAAAACATATCCTAGCTGTTATTCTTCGCAGCCAGATTTTGGGGCGACTCCATAGATCTTTATCATCTATAACTCTCTCGTTAGATATGTTATCACTCGTATACACTAATATATATACATAATAATAATGTATAAATAAAGCAATAAAGATTTATTCTTAATTAACAAAAAAAAGTATGTGTAATAAACAATGGTTATTATAATAAGGAAAAGATTATCGAGAGTCGGTCAGTAGAAATACACAGATAAAGAAAACTTACTAATTTGTGTCCCAGGCTTTTATTCGAGTCTCGTACCCGGGACTGCTTTACAACCTCCGTAAATTCCTACCTCCTACATACTTTCTCATCATTCGTTCCTTTCTCATTGATAGATTTTTCCAAGTAAACCATAATGGTTCCTATCCATCCCTCTTTTCTCAGACCGCTGGTGTTCCTCAGGGTAGTAACCTTGGTCCCATCCTCTACACCGTCTATACAGCTGACATTTCAACCAATCCTAACACTATCCTCACCACGTATGCCCAAGACACATGTGTGCTTGCTGTTAATAATAATCCATTAATCGTATCCCAAAATCACCAATCCCATATCGCAGCCTCGAAGAATGGTGTCGTAATTGGAGGATTAAGATAAATTCCAACAAATCCCATCAAATCACCTTTACCCTTCGTCGTAAACCAACTGACTTCCCTACAGTTTCATTTAATGATGATACTCTTACCCCTGTCGAACAGATCCGCTACCTTGGACTACATTTGGACAAACGATTAACCTGGAATCCGCACACAAGACTGAAACGACAGAAAACTGCACGTCGATTTCGACTATTACAGCACTTACTAGAAAATCAGTAATGGTTTGAACAATTCGTAAAAAATCGTCAAATGGTTTTTTAATTATAGATTTTTCAAAATAAATCCACTACCTGCTAATCATTCAGTACGTTCCATAAAGAATTTTTATGAAATATTGCTTTTTAAAAAGCTATATCTCGAAAACTATTGAACGTAAATAGTTCTATTAGGGCTTACAGTTTAGAAAATTTATTTCACATTATATGATAATATATCCTCATAGGTTTTCTATTGTTATTGGTAGTTTTAAAGATATAGAGCTCTGAATGAAAAATTTATTATTTTTAACGTTTTGAAAAAGCCGTCATTTTTATTCCCCCCTTCCTATACTAGGACGACTCATCAATTTTGAGTAGTAATTATACATATTTTTATTAAATTAATCAAAAATTGGGGTGAAATGGTCTTATTTTAATTTCAAAAGAAATAATTTTCATTATACGGGATTTGTTTATGTTGTTTTTTAAATAGTGTAGCGATCGAAGATATGTAAATTTTTCCCTTTTTAGTTTTTCCATGCATTCATGAACGTTTAACATTGGCGTCGCGAATGGGCTATTGTCAAACATATTGTTTATCTTCACATAAACAGTAAGAAATATATCAAGTCACAACACCATGTGAACTCGAGAATTTATATAAAATTATTAAGATGGATAACTATAGTGATGACAATATTAAAAATGATACCGTATAGAGCGCTACTTGTAACGGATATACACTGAGAAAGGCTAGACGTATATACAATATACGTAGCGCGCTCTATTAATGATATTCTATAAGCCGAATTTATTGCGGGAACTTGTGAAGCCAAATGGTCACGCAGGGGCCACAAATCACTCCCCAGTGCCCCCCTCATTCAGTTTTGTCCCCTCATTGATCCATTTCGGCAGTTTTAAGTTTCACAAAATTAAAAATTAATTTTCTATGTTTTTTTATATATATTTTTTATTTTTTTTATATTTATAACTTCAAATGTTGATCTAACCTAGCTAATCCGGCAATGCTATTTCCTGATATGAGTGTGTAATATACATATATATATTGAAAACAAACAATTAAGTTTGATTTATCACTTACCAATTTAGTTAAAATTAAACATTTGCTTACATATACTTTCTACGTCTTGGCAACGATTTTTATAATATTTTTAAAAATATAAGTGAAACGTTCACCATGTCATATCTTTGTTAATAATTGTGTTTTTTGTATAAAATTCATTCACACATTAAAATAACAGTTTCAGAACTTCTGAAGATTTTAGATAACTAGCATACGAACATTACATTATTTTTATTTATTTATATGAAATTGATAAATTATTAATATAAAATATGTTTAAGAATAGCCAATAATATAGTAATGTATAGATGATTAATGTCTTTGTTCAATTGCACCACCACAGTAATACAGCGGAATTAAATACTTAGGGACCTCTTGTGCTAGCATGGTACATCTGTTGAAGTCATCAATGCCGGTTGGTTAACCACATCAGGGAGAGTGGTGCATATCCCCATTGGTACATTCCATCGATACTCCAGATGCGTTCGCTTGTCAAAGGTGATTTCTGGGAACGCTCATGTTGAATGGAAGTGCGTTCGCTGACCGATGAATCGCATGGTTCCCTCTTGCGCTTGCCTGATCCTTACTCTTTGTACTTCCTCTATTCCCTGATTAGCTACACTTGAGTTGAGTAGCTAATTCATTCAACTATGAAAAAGATCCATTATTCCTTTATAGTGATACCTCAATACATGTGTTCTCAACCATTTTGTAATTATGAGCACATTTTTAGGTTATCTAGGATGTTATTAAAATAAGTTAAAAAAACTTATTTAACTTAAAAAGGGAGTTTTAGATGGTAGCTTTATAAGCGCGGCTTATATTGTGGTTTATCTCACTAGACATATTGATGTCACGACAACTGTTATCGTTTATGTTATTATGTCGTGACACTATATCTTGTGGGGCAGTTGTTTCATGACAGTAAATGTTTTGGAAGAAGATATTTATGTTAAGATAGTTGACCGTACAATATAAATTGTAGGAAGATAGTCCGGGTGACGGTCAATAAAAGTACAAAATAGTTAAAACTATTTCATGATAACGAACGCTTCGCCCAGGACTTAGCTACTAATAGATACAGGTGGCTAAATTAGCCCTGAAAAAGACCTCGAATGTAGGCCGACACGTTGGTTAACAATAAAGTTTTTTTTTACTATTTTGATACCTCTATTGATCACATCCCGGACTGTCTTCCTACAATCAACTTCATATGGTCAACTATCTTTATCCAATAATATTTAAAATTGTTTTATATTATTATTTTATTGTTGTAGAACAATAAACTGAATAGTGACCAAACTCGAAACTTTCAGATGTCAAAAAAGAAGAAGTAATATAAGGGTTTTATAGGAGGGTTAAGTGATTTCAGTCTATGTTAGGTGTTACCCACAGGCATAGAGTTCATGAACCATTATATCCCGCACAGTGGTTTCCACAGGCATAGAGGTTATGACCCCACATATCCCGCACAGTGGTCCCCGCAGGCATAGAGTGCATGATCCATTATATTCCGCAGGCATAGAGTCTATGACCCATTATATCCCGCAGGCATAGAGGCCATGACCCATTATATCCCGCAGGCATAGATTTCAATACCCATTATAACACGCACAGTAGTTCCCGCAGGCCTAGAGTCCATGACCCATTAAATCCCGCAGGCCTAGAGTCTATGACCCATTATATTCCGCAGGCATAGAGTCCATGACCCATTATATCCCGCACAGTGGTTCCCACAGGCATTGGGGCCATGACCCCTCATATCCCGCACAGTGGTTTCCGCAGGCATAGAGTCCATGACCCATTATATCCCGCAGGCATAGAATCCATGACCCATTATATCCCGCAGGCATATAATCCATGACCCATTATATCCCGCAGGCATAGAGGCCATGACCCATTATATCCCACAGGCATAGAGTTCATGACCCATTATAACCTGCACAGTGGTTCCCGCAGGCATAGAGTCCATGACCCATTATATCCCGCACAGTGGTTCCCGCAAGCATGGTGTCCATGACCCTTCATTTAAACTATTGCATCAATTTTATTACCTGTAACACTACTAAAACGTTCATGTATACAATATGAATTTGAAATATTAAAGAAAAGAACGAAGAACATTATTCATAAAGGTAATAGAAATTAATAATAAAAAAAAAAACGCAAAGTTTAGGTTGAAAAAGTTAAGGGAGAATGAAATATGGTATTTGTTTCGGAAGTTGCAAGCATTCATTTTCGAGTTCTTTAA